>NW_011340619.1:0-13232 GCF_000735185.1 Notothenia coriiceps | reverse complement strand
AAAACTGAGAAGTAAGTACCCAGGCCTCATAGGCTGGCATTGTCTAAACATAGGTTGGAGTTGTCTGTGTCAGATGCAGTCAAGCACTGCACCGAAACCAACCACTTAACCACTTTTCTTGACAAGCTGTACTGTCTCTATCATCAGTAACCAAAGAACTTAAGAGCTTATGCTGCAGTCTCTGAAGTAGGTGTATGCTTGAGGAAGATTGGTTGCGTCCTCGGGATAAGGTGGGTGGCTTCATCTTTTAGGACAGTAAGTTACGCTGTTTGGACAATGTATGCTGCACTCTATCATCACCTCACATCGGCAGGTGTAGATGTGAACCGTTCCTCAAATGATAGATGGATATATGAGGGGCTAGCAGCAAAGCTGACGTCAGTTGCTTTTGTTAAAAACCTGGGACTGATGATGGATGCACTTGAGGAGCTGAAAGACCTGTCTGAGGCTCTACAGCCGAGACATTTGATGAAGTAGCTGGTCGTACATAATGTTGTTGAACTGCTTATATTGATGTGGACTTTCATTCCTCAATCAATGCAGATAGGGTAATGTCTCTGTACTCATATAGTTGTTTTTTAATGCTCTTTGAGTAAGTGTGCAGAGAAATGTTGACTTAAAATGACAATTTGAAGGTCTGTAATTTGTGAAAAATGTTTGTATATATATTAATAATTTCAAATGTAAATTCATTACAGTTAGTTAAAAAAAGACGGTCTATTTGAAATCTCGATTGGTGGCATCAAATAATGCATCTGATACAGGAGCAGTTGCTTTAGGATTCGGGTTCATATATATAGAGAGGCGAAGTCCCTCCCTTTCCGGTGGACTCTGGGGTATAGTCTTTCTAGTTGCGTATTTTTCATAGTCTTATATTTCAACAGTTTTACGACAAACTGACTTTTTTGACATGGAAATGATTTTTTAAGATTGACAAACATCATATGTGTAATTCGTGGCAAAATTGAAACGCGATCGAAAGATAATCTTTCTCTCCCCATTGAATTCAATACATGATTGTCCCATGGGGCGGAAGTAGAAGTGCGGGACTTAAACGGAAGGGAGGAGCAGTTGGTGGTGCAGCCCCTCCCTTTTCCAGGCAGTGACCTCACGCTCCCCACCGTCTAGTTATCAGTCGGTCCTCTCGTTAGCGGACAGTGAAGGTTACCTGCTTCAACAGTGCTTGAACGGCAACCTTTCAGCTGTCTTCGACACCCTACAATCCTTTTGATCACTCAGACCATCATCGACCACATCTAATTTAATTTAATTAACGCAAAACCTCAGCTATCAATCTTACTTTATCCCGAACACGTTTAGCTAGCTAACTGTTTGTTTTGCTAACGCGCTTCTCGACATCTTCCCACGAAGACCTGACACTGAGACTTGGTAAGAATTCATTTAAATGTTTTTTTATCAGTGTGTATTTGTTTGTCGTCGACGGCTTTCCCGTCATGTTTGTTAGCAGATTGGAGGAGTAAGGTTACTGCTGCGGTTGTTTATATCGGTGTGGCCCTGTTAGCTCTCCCTCCACCTGCGTCATCTCCTCCTGCATAACACTCAACAACATCCGCCCGATAAACACTGCTTTGTTGTATATTTAAACCGTAAAAACTAAAATATGTTCCTAGTTCGTGCTGTTATGCGTTGTTTGACGAAATTGTAATCTTGTGTTGAAGCCAGGGCTGGGTAAAATAAAACTAATTATTGTCGTGATCAAATGCCTAGATATGGAATGGCTGTCCATTGATGCTTTTGCAAACAATGTACACAATGAGAATTTTGAGAAATAATTAGCAGCAGAATGTATGTGAATTTATTGACACATTTTACTACAGAACAATCTGGTAAATTCAGAAAAATGCATCGCTTAAGATTACTGTAACGCAGTCTTGACACGTAAAATGATATAATAACATCTGACACAATTACTTGTCACAATAAATCGATATATTATATTACCAAGCCCTAGTTAAAGCTGGCCAATATAATCTTTAAAAATCTTGTAACGGTTATACGATTGACCTTTTTGAGTGAGAAGATCTGCCTTGTATAACAAAATAGAAAGCTGTGCCAAACCTCGTGATAGTGATGTAACATTTAGGTTATACCTCTGATGAAGGTAGGGCCCATCGATTGACAAACTACACTACCCCTCCCTTTGCGCGTTCGCGCGGAGGGTCCGCCACATTAAGTGCTGTTGCAAACCAACGAGGGGGGAGTGGGTTATCAAGCCCTTAAACAGCGAGTCCGCATCGGTGCAACGCTGTGTGTACGCCGTTTACCAGCAAACATCCACTGATAAATTGCGATGTTAACAACCTCATGATAACCTCATATTTGTTTTACTTAGGATCATACCTCTGTTTAGTATAAAAACAGCTGGTTTGGGATTGGGCCTCAGTGTCTATTTCTGCAGTGCGGAGTGTTGTTTCACAGCAACCCACACTCAGACATTTATCATCAACCAATTCAATTAAACATGCAAATACAAAGCACTTCATTTCTTTGTCTGACTTATAACTACAACATCATTAAACAGAGTAATCCATCAAAGCCTCACATTTGAGAAGCTCCAACCACATGTTGTCAATAAGGAATACCATTTCTATATAATTGTATCCAACATGCAGTTTGACACCCACATATGAGTTGTGTAATTTGGAGTCATGTTTGTTCGTCTAGTAAGGATTTTGTTTTCTGTTTCAGTACCATGAGTTCCCAAGTGAGACAGAACTTCCACCAGGACTGCGAGGCGGCCATCAACAGGCAGATCAACCTGGAGCTGTATGCCTCCTATGTATACATGTCCATGGTGAGAGTTCATTGGTGGTTACAGAAAGTGTTCAGGCATTAGAGAGCAGATGTGTGGACAAAGATAAGTGGAAACCCCAGGGTGACGGTTGCATAAGGGTAACTGCTTATACTAGTTATTTATTCTCAAGAAGTGATTCTGATTCCTTTCAGTATGGTGGTTTTATAACCGCTGAGCTGGGTGTGCTTAAATGTTGTGTGAAGATAGTCAGGCAGCCAACTGTCGTGATAAATAAAAGCCACCCTCTAAGCAGCCATTTCCTGATCAAAATGATGTTTGGATCATGGCAGCAAGCTTTTTGGATGTTAGTTTGAACTGCTGTGAATCAATGATTTGTGACTGAGTAATAAAACAAAGGTTGAAGTTCCTTTTTGAGATTATGTACAGAGACGGGGCACAGGGTGCAGCGCCTGACCTTAGAAAACATGCTTCTCTCTAAGCACAGCATGTCCATCCCACTCAGTTGATGTTTATAAAAAGGGCTTTTTATCCCTTTTTTAATATATGTACAATTTTAAACATTTTCCACTAATTTATCCTGTGTATGTTGAATAATTATAAATGTGTTATGTAGTTTAGATGGTTCTGAACGCTTTGTATGTTCTTTGCCATGTGTTTATGAGCGTGCATCGTTTCAGCAATAATCAATGACTTACTGATTTAAAACAAATGAGCAAGAACATTAGCATTTTATCAAATAGCATATTAAACTCTGCCTGCACAGCAAGAGTTAGCCGTTTGCTCTTATCATGGCAGCTAGGGATTTGTGCTTTTGATTCTTGATTACCAACATTCTGGTATTTTCTCCTTACAGGGATACTTCTTCGACCGGGATGACCAGGCATTGAACAACTTTAGCAAGTTCTTCCGTCATCAGTCTGAGGAGGAGCGCGAGCATGCTGAGAAGCTGATGAAACTGCAGAACCAGAGGGGGGGAAGGATCTTCCTCCAGGATGTCAAGGTATGAGCTCATTATTGTTTTAATGTGTTTCTGTTGCAAGTAAATTCTTTTTTTTGTGTTTTTTAACTGAAACACTGGTTTTGATATTTCCCGCTCTGGGCGATCACAGCACATGTTGGGAGGGTAACGAAAGGTCAAAAAGATATAAAGGGTGTGAGTGTGCTCAGCCGCTTATCTTTCAGTGACACACAAACACCACTAGTTAAACGTTAAACCGACTCTGAAGAATTTAGAGGGCTCTCTGTCTGGGTCGCCTCTCCTTAATAAGTGTCTCTCTGTTTCCCTGACCTGCTGTGTTGCAGAAGCCAGACAGGGATGAGTGGGGCAGCGGATTGGAGGCCCTTGAATGTGCCCTGCAGCTCGAGAAGAACGTGAATCAATCTCTGCTGGACTTGCACAAGCTCTGCTCCGATCACAATGACCCACATGTGAGTATTCAATTGTGCCTTTATGTTTGCAAAGCACCTTGACTAGTAAATGGACTGCGATATATAGCGTGTTTTACCCAGGAGGGCTGAGGTGTTTAAAAGCAACTGTACCCTGGAGCAATACAACTGAAACTGTTGCAAAAACATCACTGATAGATTCAACTTCATAATAATATCCTTAGTAAAATGGTCAATTCAACTCCAGTGTAACCTTTGCTTACGTTGTACTTGAATACGAAACACATGGGTATATTCAAGTGCTTTATTTTCACTCTAAATAATTACGTTTTTCAGCTCTAATTTGATATCCCTCTCTCTTTCAGCTGTGTGATTTCATCGAGACACACTACCTGGACGAGCAGGTGAAGTCCATCAAGGAGCTGGGAGACTGGGTGACCAACCTGCGCCGCATGGGGGCTCCTCAGAACGGCCTGGCAGAGTATCTGTTCGACAAACACACCCTGGGCAAAGAGAGCGCCTAAATCCCTCCAGATTACATTTGACAGCTTTCCTTATATATATATATATATTTGTATCTTGTTTTCAACTGTTTTTCCAAATATGAAGCCATCTGCATGCTACTGGCCAGTTGTTGAAACCTCTTATATTACTCATCTCATTTTTGCCATTCCCTCCATATTACAGTAACTTCACATATCACCTGTTCCCAGAGCTGTGAGCTGCTCCACTCAAAGCCCGCCTTTGTTTCTTGCACTCTCTGCTGTCGGCTAAACCTGCATCTTCACTTTGTATTTTCTGTGTTTTTGCAAGCAGCTGTCAATCAAACCAAATAAAACGAACCCTCTGGATTCTGATTTGTCTCTTGTTTACATTTATTTTGTATGGTTGTCCCAATGAAACGGTACTCCACTGACAAAAAAGGGTAAAAATAATAAGTTTCACTTCCACTAAATAAGAAAACCGAACTAGCTCTTTAAGTAAAGTTTCACTTAGGGTGAAGTGATAGCTTCTCTATAAAGCCTTAATTTATAAGGTCTGTTATTATATCAAGAAAATAACATGTTTAAAAGATCTGGCTATTGTATTTGTATGCTAATAAACAGACAAAACATGTGGTTGTTGAAGTAGACACCAGAGACTGGTAATTGAGAAAAAATAATAACAATGTTTATCTGAATGTTAAGGATATAATTAGTTTTCCCCATGGCCTGTGGTTTCTAGAAAATATACACTAAATATCCAAAATAAGCAGCTTGACCTGAAGCTAATTATGATCATCTGCCATCTGTGTCTCAAGGTCTTAGCAAATTGTCACTTGTCTGTTTGGTTCCAAAGAATAGCTTTGTGTGACAGCATTTATGTTTAGAGCGTCTAAAGCTTAGAAAAAATGCATGTAACAAGGGGATTTCCAACCCAGAAAATTAAAAATGTATAACGGGAAGTGTAAATGAACAATGTGTGTACACCTGCATCACCACGAGTTCCTCTTTTACTACTTGTCTTTTTTGTCTTTTTTAAAGCGATACAGACTTTTGGTGCCTGCTGGTTGTTACAGGTTTCACTCCTAGGTCTAGACTCTAGATCTAGAGGCATGGTTTTAGATCTCACATAATAAATAATCAACTTTAATAAAGAAACGCAAGTCTTGATATGCACCGTTTAAACTGCGTGCCAATAAAATGTTACATTGTATTGTGCTGCCCTCCTAAATACACTGAGCTTAATATTTTAAATTACACCCAATAATCCACCTAAAAATACTTTGTTGTAATCAAAAAGTCATTCTGTGTGCAGTCACGTGTAATATAGTGAACTTAAGTCAAGTCAACACCCAGCTATCATTATGAAATGGGTATTTATTGAACATTCATCTAACCACACACCACACCATGTTTATATTTCCCCCCCAACAAATTAGGAAAGTGTAAAACAGAGCTGAAGGAAAAACTTTGAGGCACATTGATGAAACCTCTGTGTTTTGTAAAGACTCCTATTACAAAATCAGGATTTGTTGTCAAACTGCCTGTGGAAAATATATTTGTGAATAAACAGCTCCCACGTCAGACTGAGGTGTTCACGCCTCTTCAAGCTCCACCAGTACACCGTCACAGTCTTTAGGGTGGAGGAACATCACTGGTTTCCCGTGAGCGCCGATCCGCGGCTCTGCTGACAGAGTTCTGATGTTCTTTGCTTTAAGGTCCACTATTGCAGCTTTGATGTCGTCTACCTGCAATCAGGAAACAGTTATTTATTTCTCTATCACACTTATAATCGTTAATGCACTGTATTTGCTGTATTGCTGTCCAACGTTTTTAACAGAGAGGGCTTAGTAGTTGTGATGAGGTTTGAAATGTGCAACAAAAGTTTCATAAGTTTGTTTTTATATAGCTTAACTAAATGTTAAATAGTTTAAAAAGACTGACCACAATTTACATTTTTACATATTCAACAGATTATTTTTTCTAATTATTTGTATCGAGTGGATACCTAGAAGGTGTCAGTGCTCTCTAGTGGACAAATGATGCAATTGTGTCTACTATTGGTTGACCACTGCATACATTTGTGTAATGCTTGGTCATATACATTGGTAACACATATATCTGGAATAAGCTTTTATTGATTTATTAATCGGTCAAATAAATACCTTTATACATGATGAATACATTTTTGTTTATTTTGCCAACGAGGCTGTGTTTTTGCTATGTTTGTCGGTCTGCAAGATTTAGTGTAAAATATAGGACCACGTTTCCTGAAACTTGTTTGAAGGTTGAAGCATGGGCCAAGGACAACCCATTAAGTTTTGTTATGGATTGACCCTGGTGGAGATGTGCTTTCTTCATGTGTTCTTCTAATGTTTAGTGATGAAGACACATATATAAAATTCATGTGGCAATATACCAAATACCAAATAATAGTGCTATCATACCCTTAAGGTATGATAGAAATTCAGTTTCTTCAGAATCCGGGCCAAAAGACTACATTTTGGCATGAAGTGGGACAAGATGTTTGTAGCATTAATGTGCTGCTATTATTTTTTGGATACAGGCCATTCAGCGTGTCAGTGCCATCTGGGCCCCGGTGTTGGCCTTGTTCCCGGAAGACATTTCAACATGTACTTACCATTTCAATTATTTTTGTTCAGGCAGAAGATCAGATCTTAGTGGCAGGTGCGTAGGATAACAACTCATGACTATTTCCACAAAATCACTTTAACTCACTTTATTAACACTGACTCAAACTTCAGACTTAAATCAGGCCAAACAGTATAAACTGTGTTACTAATTAAACGAATGGTGGTACAATTATATTAGTATATATTTAATATCTTGAGGTTTCAGTGGTTCTGGTACTGTGTCTGCCGGCTCACTGTCAATATGTCATGACTTACTGATGACGAACAGAGCGACGCATAATGTAACACCTGTGCTTTCCTAAGAATATAGAGTCAAAATGTCTGCTGTCAAGAAAGGGTATTGTTCCTGTTATAAGTTTAGATTTAGCTTATTCAGATTACAGAATGCAATACTTCGTCTACAAGACATGCTTTCAATGCTGTCTTACCTCGATACAAATGTGGTGCATCCCTCCAGACTTGTTTTTTTGTAGGAAGCCAGCGATCGGGCTCTTCTCCCCCAGAGGATGGAGAAGCTCCAGCTTTGTGTTTCCGAGCTCCACAAACACTGTGTAAACGCCATGCTCGGGCAGGGGCACCTTGTCACTCACTGTGGCCCCAAGCACGTCCCGGTACAGAGCCGTGGCCTTCTCCATGTCAGGGACAGCGATGGCGATGTGGTTCAGCCTCCCCAGCTTCCACAGGGATTCAGGTAGGCCCTGATGGAGAGGGGCTGTCGTTGAATGTGCCCTCATGAGTGTGAGAGCAGAACATCTGGAAAGACCTGCCACTGAGTAAACAGATTAAAAATACTGTTGGAATATATATGGCTTTTGTGTTGGAATATTAGTCCTTTAAGTTTTTACATGATACAATGTTCCTCCTTTTCCTTTAAATTTGATTTAAGGTTCACATGTGACAGTCTCACAGTCTCACATATTACTCAGTGTATTCTGTACCAGGTGGTTCTAACTCTTCAAATATATGTTTGTTGTTTACAAAGCAAACCCATTCACAAATCCATCAGATTTAGTAAATAATAGATGTAGTGTGCATTATTGTACACACATTCCCCTACAAATCAGACTGTCATTGGTATCGAGTCTCCAAAGGATTTTAAATAAAGGTATTGGTGGTTTTGAACGAGGGTTTGCTGTAAATCATGACTTTAATGACTGACACACAAACAGTAGGATAAAACTATGATCAAGAAATTCATCAGGGGCCAGGACATAGAAGTAGAGTACTATCCCAACGCTCCAACAAGACAAGCTTATGTAACATTCATATGGTTCAACTCGAGCAGTAACTTTGTGCAACACAGCCAAAGTTAAACACGGTCCTATTTGAGGTTCAATCTATATACAGTCTATGGGTTCAATACATCAGAAAACGACTATACTGCTAAAAGTATGCACTTCTTCTTCTTCTTCTCTCGGTTTTTGGCGGGCTGCAAACAACGTTAAGATGCATACCGCCACCTACTGTAAAAGAGTGTGTATCACCATATCATCCTATCACCACTTGTGGAATTATACCACTGTGAGTGTGTTTACGTTGTTCTAAATTCTTCCAATCAATCCTGTTTCACTCAAATACGGCATGACCGTGGCCTTCCTGGTAGCTCTTACCCCTCACCTTCTGTTCCCAGTAGGGCTATCCCCATCAGGCTCCACTCCCTTCCTGCCTCTCTGACCCTGTCTCTTAGTTTTTCCCTCTCTGTTTTGTACATGTTGCAGTGTAATATGATGTGTTCCACATTTTCTTTCACTCCACACCGCCTGCATTCTTCAGCTTCGCTTTTTCCCATGATTAAACATTGTGCCGTTTAATCCTGTATGACCCAATCTGAGTCTAGTGATGATGATCTCCTCCCGTCTGTTCCTTTCTGCATAGACCTTTCTTATGACTGATTTCTGTAACTTGTGGTATCTCCTCCCTTTCTGATCTTCCTCCCACCTTTTCTGTCATATTTCCATACCCTTCTTCTTCATTATTGCTTTTCCAATTGAAACTGGTATTGCTATTTCCTTTTGTAAAACATATCTTGCTAACTTATCAGCATGCTCATTCCCTTTAACCCCCTCATGTGCAGGCACCCAGCATAACTGCACATCTATTCCCCTCCTCTGAAGTCTCAGTAAGCAATGGTTAAGTTCAATGATTAAATCTTCTCTAACAGTTAGTGTCGAATGTATGCTTTCTAAAGCAGATAGTGAGTCTGTGCATATCTCAGGTCTGACCTCTTCAACCCATTGCAGCCCAATAATTGCTGCGAGTATTTTTCTGCTGTATAAACCAATAAGTTATTTGACACTCGTTTTGAGATTAAAGTATGCACTTAAGACTTGATTACATATATAAACACAAACCAACCTGCAACCTTCAGCACGGCGGACGCCATGTTTGTATGTAGGAACCAAAGACACCAGCGGAACTGTTTCCTGGTGAGCCTGTTTACCTGCAACACAGACAGGCACGCATGTGGGTTTAACGATGGCTAGTGTAGATGTATTGAGCGTGCTGGAGGAGTGCGTAAAGAAAATAAATGCCAACACAGCCCACCCAGAGAGCTTTCTGAGGTAAGTGATTGCTGTCTGTGGGTTTTCGATTTTGAAAAAGCTGTTAAATGTTGTTAAAGCTTATTTAAAGAGACGCGTTTCAACTAGCTAACCGTTAGCTAATGCTAATTGCATGTACTTCTAGCGTTAGCGGCGTGTATCTATCTGTCACCCTGTTGGATACTTCAAGGAGTACAACACTATCAACACTAAAAATCTATCCCTTGCACTTTTTCACCAATGAGGACCACAACAAAACCACCACAGAAAACTAAACTGTATCTACACTAACTTCCTGTTCCTTTCCAGCTTACAGCTGACCTTACTGCATTAACAGTAGTGCTGTGATTGTTATACCTGTTATGTTGCAGGACAACCAGCTGCTGTAATAGTGTTACCAAAGGGAAAAAACATATGAAAATCCTTTCATATTTATCCTGAATCTTACATGACTAAGACCTGAGATATCTAATGGAATTCAGAATCACATAGATAAGTCAGATTTAATAATAATGTATTGTAGAGAGACACTCTTGAATATGCACTGCAAAATGTATGTGTAGGTACCTCACCTGTAAGAGATTAAATAAAAAGCTGCCAGAAAAAAGATAGTTTTGGAAGATTGATTTGTGTGAAATAGCATCCTGTAGTATCTTACAAAACATTTATATAAAATACGTTTTACTTAATATACCATTACTCCATTTTATGGGACCAATGGGGGTTTATGTTTCAGGTGTGTCGGTCAACTCTGCAATCAAAAATAATTTTAACTCAATGTTTTCATTCTATTACATAATACCTACTTAATTTTAATATTCAAGAATATATTGTATTGAGTACTTGTAACCCAGCACTGAACACTAAAACGTCTTGCTTTTAATAATATACTAGACCTGTCATACTGATGTGTGATGTTTGTTTCCAACTTTTCAGCCTTCAGGATGAAGTGGCAGCAGACTTCACATCTCTCACTAAGACCCTGTATGACCTCCACAAAGCCCAGGAGCCTGCAGATTATAAAGGCAGCCCTTTGGATCAGCTGGTGGTGGAACACTTTGACGAAGAGCAGATTTGGCAGGAGCTGGAGCTACAGAACAACGCTGTACTGAAACACTTTAAAGATGTAGCTGAGGAGGCCTTGTCAGATGAGACATTGCATTTGCTGGTAGAGGAAGAGGACAGTGCTGAGGAAGAAGTAGAAACTCATGATGAAAATGCAGAGGATGAGGAGGAGCCACCTAGACAGTCTAAGAAAAAGGCTGTGGAGCCTGAGGACGGGGCCGAGGGTAACACAGATGAGGACTCGGATTTAGATTTTGATGTGGATGCTCTGGAGAAGCGAGAGAAACAGAAAAAGCTGATTGGTATGAAAGCCTCCAAAACAAAGGTGGTTCCCTCTGAGGTCGATGATACATTCTTCAAACTGTCAGAGATGGAGTCTTTTCTTGATGTTATGGACAAGCAAGAAGGAAAAGATGATAAGAACGAAGATGAGCTAGATTATTTTCAGGACCTGCCCTCGGGTGATGACGATGAAGATCTCGGCATAGATCAACTACTTTCTGCCAAAAAACGAAAGACTGTAAGTATTTTTAGCGCACATTCTTTGTGTCCTGATTGTACAGAATACAGAATAAATATTGATCATTGTTTATATTGACAGGTAAAGAGCTCCAGGAATCTCAAGTACAAGGACTTCTTTGATGCTGTTGACGGTGAACCAGCTAAAGCAGGTGAGCAGTCAGATGGCGAGGATGACAGCATTGAAGAAGAAGGTGAAGAAGATGATGAGGCAGATGATTCCGACGGCGAAGAGGAGGGTGATGATGAGTAAGTGTTATTAGATTATACAAAACAGATAATCATGTGTGGGAGAAGCACGTATGGTTGATTTCAGCATGTTTGTGTCTACCGTTTGCCAGCGATGAAGAGGGAAATCAGTCGAAAGCACCCCGTAAGAAAGTGAGCTTTAAACTCCTTGGAGACGAGGACAGCGAGGGAGAGGACTTGGTCGACATTTTGGGAGGAAAATCTGCAAGCTCAGTAAAGACTGAATCAAAGTCATCATTTGAGAAACGGCAAGAAAAGGTAAGAAGCTTTGGAACATTTATTTGGCTGTCTGTGTTGCTCGAATGGGGAGTCCGAATAGAGTTTTAACCTGTTTAACACACTTAGCACAGAACTCTAGGTATAAATACCCTTATTACATATCGGATCTGCACAAACAAGATATTGATTAGCAAGCTGAGATTCCACAGATTCTAGGGGTATAAGTATCACCACTGAGCAATCAGAACTCGCGACAGGGGAAGCAAACACAGACATCACAACACGGAGCTTTACGGAGCAAAAAGGGGGCATTGTCTTACCTATGCTGTTGTTCTGATCAAAAGTTGTGTTCAATGGCATTAAAACGATAAAAACGCTGTTGAAGGTTAATCCATAGGTTAATCCAATGTGTCTGAAATGACACATTGGATGACATTTATGTCAATAACAGATGACATATTTATGTCAATAACAGAGTTTTCATATATAGTTGCTATGAGAGCTACCAGAGTGTATGACAGCTTCCGATTTTGGGCATTCTGCCTACGCATCACTCATTCACCAATGGGTAATGTTTAGTTGGATTTTAGGTACTTCCCCTCGATTCCATTCGCTCTAACGGTTAAAACGAGGTGTCAATCATCAAAATCGACCGAGGGGTGCCAGAGATATGAAAAATGCACCCAAATAACCCCAAAAGTTTTTTATTTTTTATAAACCTCTCTAAAAAGGTAAATGTCACTTGTTTTGCATCAATCTTGATACAGGGTACTTATTATATGTTATAGTGTGGATTCCTAAAGCTTTTAGTCTACTGTTACTGTTCTGAACAAAACAGGTTCAGGGCTTAACAGGTTAAGAACTTTGCTAATTGTTAAAATAAGTTTGAATGAGAAAACATTTTATCAATGAAAAAAAAGAAGGCTAATGGCGCATTTCCACTGCGGGGCCTCGTTTGACTTAGTACGGTATAGTTAGGCCTTGGTAGGCCAGGCTCACTTTATGCTGCGTTTCCATTACCGTTTAGTAGCTGGGGCAGTAACTATCGTAACGCAGTGTAGGCGGAGCCATGGCGTCATCTTCAATGCGAACCACAAAACCAACATCAGCCGTTAGCTGTTAGCACTCAGAGCTCACAGCTCCTCATATCTGTTCAGAAACTAGACAAAAGTTAAACAAGTACAAACCACAGACTGTCTGTGTCATGGAGAATACAGTCGCTGCTTTATTTATGTCTGTATAGGCCAGGGGTCCCCAAACTTTTTCCAGTGAGGGCCACATAACTTTTCCCTTCTCTGATGGGGGGCCGGGTCAGTTTGTAACAGAAAAAGTGTGACGATCG
>NW_011340618.1:0-2081 GCF_000735185.1 Notothenia coriiceps | reverse complement strand
GAAAACAGACAGAAAACAGGCAGAAAACTGACAGAAAACAGACTGAGAACTGACAGAAAACAGACAGAAAACAGACTGAAAACAGACAGAAAACAGGCAGAAAACAGACTGATAACACACAGAAAACAGACTGATAACTGACAGCTTTAAGCAGCTTCTGTTAGCATGACGGCAGCATCCTAAGCTAACTTAGCTCAAGTTAGCTATTGTTCCGTAGACAGATCTGTTACCTATATCGATACAAACCTCGCTAACCTCTTCACGCCCAGCAGAACATCATGTCTACAGAATAACGGGAGTCTTACCGGGAGCACCGGCACCGGGAGTCCGTTAATCAGCTGTGTCGGTGCTGCTGCTGAGCTACATGCTAACATGCTAACTGTTTACAGACACTAAGCCCCGCCCACCAGGAACCAACAACAACGGACGCGTCACTTCCGGGTTCAAAGGCTGGAGCTTCACCGCCACCTGCTGTCTGGGGGGGGGGGAGCACAGGTCAGGGAACAGCGAGGAAACACTATAATAATTCAAATGTAAATAATGCAATATCACGTTTTTACTTACTCAGGTGATCTTCCTCTCTGTTTGACAAAAATCTGCTTTCTGCTTTCATCCAGACTGGAATTTAATTATGAATCTGCTGTTTTGTGGAATTTCATCTTCTATTCACATGTTTATAGACTTCTGGCACTATTTCTGTATGTTATTATACATGTTTCCTTGTTGGAGGAGCTGATGGTCTCCCTCTCTTCCTCTGAGCTGATGATCTGCGCGATGGCAACGTGTCTTTTGAAGAAACACTAAAATAATCCTCTTTTTTGTTGCATTGAAACAGATTTAGTCACTCTTTACAAAAAACTTGTTTATAACTTATATGCAGTTACAACAACAATTCACTCAGAACACACACACACACACATATACACACATACACACACACACACACACACACACACACACACACACACCCTCTGCAGGTAGCAGCACGCTGCAGCCTCACCCTGACAGTCATACACGCACGCCTCTGCAGGACCTATTGTTGATAGTACACACATGCACACACACACACACACACACACACACACACACACACACACACACACACACACACACACACACACACACACACACACACACACACACACACACACACACACAGGTGAGGTGTTAGAGTCCGCTCATAAACTCGTTAAAAGTCTCTGTGATGGTTTCTCTCTGAGTCTCCGGCAGTTTGTCCTCACCTACTTTACCTGTCTCACCTGTCTGACCCACCTGTCTGTCCCACCTCACCTGTCTGACTCACCTGTCTGTCTCTCATCTGAGTGTGATCGAGCTTCCTTTCGACTCCCGGAGGAACACGAGCTGCTGTGAGTTTTTAATTTGGATTTCTGCTCTGAATCTTGTTATTGTTAACGTTTTTTTTCTTAACCTTCGCCGTCCTGTAGGAGAGCGTTTACTCAGAGATTACTGCGTTACACACACACACACACACACACACACACACACACACACACACACACACACACACACACACACAGGATCACATGCTACTGGAGGGGGAAACATATACCAGACATGTCTGAAAGAGATCTGAAATGTGAGTAAACATTTTCAAACAATATGTAGAAATGTCCAGAAAGATGTCCTGAACGTTTGCGAAAAAGTTTCAGAAATCTTTATAAATCAAATGTTATAAGTGTCAGAAAAATTATATTAGTGAAAACATTTCCAAAAAATACGTGTAAAGGTCCTTAAAAATCACCAAAACGTACGTGAAAAATATCAAAAATGAAGTGAAATAAATATGCATAACGTCCTGTTTACTTGCATAAAAGAATATCTCTGAAACATGTGTGTAAATGTCCACAAAGTGTGTGAGGATGTGCGACAAATATGTAGAAAAATACCCAAAAGGTATAAAAAAAATTGCTGGAAAATGTCCCAAACATTCACAGAAAATAAATCTGTTAAACAAAAAAGTGTTAAAGGTCACCTATCATGCTATGTTTAGGCAATAGCATAGGTCTCAGATATATACAAATATGTAAAACATGTCTATGAAGTGTTTTGCTCCAAATACC
>NW_011340617.1:0-1793 GCF_000735185.1 Notothenia coriiceps | reverse complement strand
GCCAGAACGCCGACACCTCCTCATCTCCACCGCTCCCATGTTTTATTTTGTGTTGACATAAGTTAGTCTCTCTGCGTTTCTGCGCTGGGCTAATGCTAATGCTAATGCTAATGCTAATGATGCTAATAAAATGGTGGCTTCACAAAAGTTTTTGGGAGTTTGACGGGGCGTGGTTTGCATTCCGCCCAGCCAATCAGACACAGGAACCTTTTTCTCCCACGAGAGTCCCTGCTCTCTAGCAGGGACTGAAAAGGGGGTAAAAAAGGTTCTCTAGAACTAATTTAGTTCCTGGGACTTTTTGGTGTGAACGCAACTAAATCGTAGTTCTCAGGAACCTTTGTGGGAAAAGTACTTGGTGTGAACGCGCCTTTTGACAACATACAAGTGGGATTTCATCCTCAAACAAAGTGACAGACGACCAATTAATGATCAAATCAGAGCACAGGGATCTACTGATAACAGCTGACTGACAAAAGAAAGGAGGCGGGGTCGAAATGAAATACATTTGATGACAACAGACCGGGAATAAAGACATCTCTAACAGCCTCACACTCCACCATGTATGTATTTAATGAACACTTGCTATAAGCACCGTGGCTCGAAGTTCACTGCAGAGTCCTGGAAGACATCTTTTGCATTCTTATTTCTCCGTCAACGTTTTTAATTATATGTTGGCAGGGCTTAAGATCTCATTACATTTGAGAGTATCATTTGGATGCTTGAAAGACAGCTTAGTGTCACTCAGTGCTTTGGTGATGGATATAATAAATCCCGGGCTTTCTAATCCGCCGATGTTAAATTCATTTTCCAAAACCTGCAAATAAATCGCCACAGACAACCTCTGAAATGCGTAATAGCAGATGTCAAAGCATTCGCAGACAAGTTGGAATACCCTTATTTCACAAGTGTCAGATAAAGACAGAGGAGTCAGGAAAAGAGAGTAAGGAGGGAACAGATTCCTACCCTAAGAGACACTCAGACGTCAGCATGTCTTTACTGCCATTTGGTTTGCTTGATATGTATTATATATCGATATCATTGTGTTTCTCGCTGCTTTGCTTTCAGTTCAGTTGAGTTATGGGTAATGTAAACTCCAGGTTTTGAAAATAAATGACTCTGATATTGTTAGTGCAAAGCTGGATTGGTGAAAAAGGGGGCGAGGCCATTTGCAAAGTTGTCGTGTTTTCCACAAAAACCTATACAACACACTTTCACTAAAGACCCCCTCTCCTCTTTTCCAATGTTCTGACACATCTCTCAGGAAAGGAAATATAAGAAAACCCATCTTTGAGTGCAGAGGGACTTTGTATGTTTGCATTAGGACTAACATCAAATGTAGTATGCAGTGCCCTCCGACTGCATTTAAGGTGGGTTTTATGTGTATCATAAACGGCACATAAAATGCAGTACGTTAGCATGTGATTTAAAAAACAGCCCTTTTCCTTCTTGGGCCAGACGCACTAGCTGACAGCTGCAAAATAAAACCCTCAGCTAAACAGCTGTGTGTGTGTGTGTGTGTGTGTGTGTGTGTGTGTGTGTGTGTGTGTGTGTGTGTGTGTGTGTGTGTGTGTGTGTGTGTGTGTGTGTGTGGGCCCCTTAAGCATTACTATACTTGCGGGGACCTAAATCTGTTTACACAGTCAGGTGTGAGGACTTGCTTCCCTTATGGGGACAAATAGAGGTCCCCATGAGGGGAATCATTCATTTGAGGGTGAGGACTTGGTTATGGTAAGTCTCCAGGAGATGCATGTAAGTCAATGTAATGTTCCCTGAATTGATGTATACATGGTATG
>NW_011340616.1:0-2312 GCF_000735185.1 Notothenia coriiceps | reverse complement strand
CAACGTTAGCCTAATCCAAAATGCTCT
This sequence comes from Notothenia coriiceps, assembly GCF_000735185.1. NCBI lineage: Eukaryota > Metazoa > Chordata > Actinopteri > Perciformes > Nototheniidae > Notothenia > Notothenia coriiceps. Next base: position 2,285 of record NW_011340616.1, on the reverse strand, counting down.
ACTACGGCTTACCTTTCATATCGTCAGCGCAGACTCTCCCATCGCGAATAATTGAAATTCTTTGTGGCAAACTGTGCAGAAGGCGAATCGTTGGGTTGATCCTCGTTTTATCCACAGCTTGTATTTCTTTTCGGATAGCCAACGCTCGTTAAAACAGCAACCTCCTGGCATACTGTCATTCTCTCATTAGAATGCCCAGGTCACACAAAATAAAACACTTGCAGGTCGCGCGCATAGCGCGGGAAGGCCGGAGCGGAGCTGTTTTATGTAGAAGCGAAGCAACTAAGCTCGCTCCGACTTCTTTATTTTCTTTTAATCTAAAAAGCGAACTATTCAGTCAGACAGCAATTTATTGTAAAAGTAAAGCATTTACAATTTCAAGCACTTTATCTCAAATCCAAGCACCATTCCCAAAATTCAAGCACTTTTCAAGTCATGAAAACACCTCGTAAAAATTCAAGCATTTTCAAGGATTTCAAGCACCCGTACGAACCCTGATAATAGGTCCCCTTTAAGGACTAATATTTGACTTCACTTGATTTTCATATCTCTGATTTATTGGGACCCCTTTGTTGAAGCACCGTTGACTGCTTGATATAACAGAACAGAACATGGCTAAGCTAACATGCTTTATACAGACCAAAGCCACGACCAAGTCTCTAGGTATTTACAGAGGATATCGGAAAGCTCATTCAATTAAAGGTAGTAACTGATCACACCTACATTTGCTTGGCTGCAGTACTTTCCTTTATATGCAATAAAATAACAGAGAGAAAGAGTTAGGAAGGTAAAAAGAAGGTGAAACAGAGGGAGGGAAAGGAAGAGACGCAGCGAGGGAAGTTGAGAGATCAAAGTCCCATTATGAAGAGCGAACCCCTCCCCCTCGCGTCTAAAATTAGAATCTTAATGAGTGGCAGTCTCACAGATCATTTGATGAATTCACTGTTTAACATTAGCACAGATTTAGTCAATCCTCATGCCATGGTGTGGTTGGGACAAAGCCTGACAGCCTATTAATGTAAATGTATTTCGTCAATCTTTTTTCAAGAGCTTTACAGTCTATTGTAGCCAGAAAATAAAATATGTTTCAGTCAAAAATAACGGAATACTTTCAGAGGGGTTTGTTTAACCCCATTTTAAGTACTTATAACCAAACATGCTATTAAAAAATGAATGTTTGGGACCTTTTCCATGCCATAGGGGAAAAACCTTTGCATTAATCTACCGGAGATGCCCACATCACGTTTTTTGCCAGTGCTTTACCTAATAGCCAAGGCTTCATTCATAATGTTAAGATTCAAATTATTATTATTAATAACTTACAGACACATAGCGTGCAATCTTTCACATACTTTCATGCTATCTGTCATATGCAAAGGGACACACGATACATTCAAGGCTTCATTTTATAATCTGAATAGGGAAGCTTAGAAGCATTGAAAAAGACAAATATTGTTAGCCTTCATAAAATCATGGTCATACTCTAGTGCAGTGATTCTCAAATGGGGGTACGCGGACCCTTAGGGGCACGTTGGGGTACTGCAGGGGGTACGTGAGATTTAAAATTAAAATTAAAAAAAGTTTCATAAAAAAAAATTACCATGCATGATTACAAAAAGAATCTTAGTACAATAAGTGAAATAGAAAACACCATTTTATATAAAATATTTCTAGAATGTCAAATGTGTGTATTGTGTATTATAGTTTTATAGTTTTTCATAATATATCATTTTGTTCATTGGTTTGTTAAACATATATATATTACTTCAATTGAAAAACTCCTTGGAAAAATCGTTATGTATATGTTCTTTTTTTTCATGCACAAAGATAAAAAAATCCTTTGTTTGTTGTAATTCATGCATGAAGGAGTTAATAAATCACACACTGATGGAACATCACTATATTGTAATTATGTTTATAGTAGGGATGCACCGAATATTCAGCCACCGAAAATTATCGGCCGAAAATGGTTAAAAAGGCCCTTTCGGCTTTCACCGAATGTCAGAGAACAGGGTTACGTTGGTAAGCTAACGTGTTGTTGTGATGACGTAATCAAAACGCGGCGACGAGCACGGCGCGCGACCATGCTCGCGGCTTGCTCACAGCCAACATGTCTGCCGCTTGGAGATATTTAAAAATATCAGAGAAAGAGGCGCGGATTGCGATTTGTAAAACGTGTTCAGCTGACATTTCTCACTAAGTGATGTCTTCTCTACATCACCATGTGTCCCTGGTGTGTCAGGAGACTCACTAAGTGATGTCTTCTCTACATCACCATGTGTCCC
>NW_011340615.1:0-5660 GCF_000735185.1 Notothenia coriiceps | reverse complement strand
TCCCCCCCAGTTTCAAATTAGTTTATTATTATATTTTAACCGCAAGCCGTTATCGTCACGGGAGAAGGACACAAACAGCCTGCCCAGGTGGACGCGCGCGAACGCGACAACGAACGTAGCGTGCGCATTCTAAAAATAGCTCACAGATGGTGAGCAGGTACCGCGGTTTTGAACTACAGTATTGAATTTGACAGAAAACAACAATGAAACGCCAGCAGAAGAATAGTCGAATGAGTCGGCTGAATAAAAAGACAGGAGATGTGAGTTGGTTTATTCAGTAAATTAGCTCAGGATAATTGGATGTTCTGTCTACACCTGTTGATGTGAGGCTAATGGAGGATTTGCTAGCTTGAAGCTAATGGCATTTAGCAGCAGAGACTCAACAAATTGCCTCTTAAAATGTATCGTCAGCAATGTATGACAAGCAGACTGCTTGTTTAATGTTAGACTCACACCAATAGCTCAATATGATCATAACACGATTGCTTTCATATCAGAGATCAGAGGAGGTGGAGCTGCCTCCAGCAATAGAGGATGAGGCAGAGAGAAGCAGCAGCAGCACAGGGTTGCAGCAGGTATGTTATATGCTGTAGTCAGGTGATTTAAATGTATCAATGAAAGGAAGAAGTGTAGGCTACATGATAAGAAGGGAATACAGTTTGAATTAAAGTAATTAGTACAGTGTAACACTGTACTTGATAATGTACAAATACGTTGTTACTGTACGATATCAATAACAATAATCCACAGCTCCTCTCTCTGCTCCAGAGGATAAAAAAATGTTGGGGGGGTACCCGAGCAGCACCCTGCAAAGGCAGTAAACATGGGGAAACACTATCACAAATAAAAAAAATAAATGTATCAAAATAATTTAAATAAGAAATAAATACAATTCGGTGAGATGCAATTAGGAGGGTCTTAGGGCTGCACGATTTTGGGAAAAAATCGAATTGCGATTTTTCTGACAAATATTGCGATTGCGATTTGCGATATTTGTTTTTAAGCGACCCAACGTAAGGTTATTGTAAAATGCGGCCATATCTCCGGCTAGGAAGGTCGTATCAACATGCTCCCGTCCTTAGCAACCCCGCAGCCCGAGCTACGAGTGAAATAACTAAACTTACATGAAACTTCCGTTGGGTTGCTTTAAAGTCAAGCTTCAGTTTAAGATTCACCCTGTAATAGATGTAGAACATGTGATGGAGCATTACTAACCTGACTCAGATGGTTTGTTTCACCAAACCATCTAGGGAAGCTCCATTGGAAGCCATTTGCAAAGGGCAGGCACTTTCAAAAATACTTGGCAGGTGATTGGATCAATCTGTCTATCACCTTCTATCATGGGCCACTTCTGATTGGTTAACAATGGCTGTTGCATGTGGGGCACAGCACTTCTGATTGGTGTGGATGACTGACACACAATAAAAAAATAATAAAAAAATGTAAAAAAATAAATAAAAAAGTGTTTAAAAAAAATCGCAGGCTTTGCGATTTGATAATCGCATCATTTCAAATCGCAATTTCGATTTAAAATCGATTAATCGTTCAGCCCGAGTCTTGAGTTTGCTTTTAAAAGTATCAACAGCTCTGCTGCCCTCAGGCCCTTAGCATCATAAACTCCCCACGCTTTTTAAAGCCCATTAACACCAAGTTTAACATTATTAAATTCTGAACTGGATACTGAATACATGTTTTCTTACTTGTAGCTACTTTATCCAACAGCACGAACAGTGTTAGCTACATATAGAAAACCCCCTTTTCAGTAAAGACAAGTTAAAAAAAAAAACATTTGCAGCAAATCCCATTATTAGTTTGAAGATGCATGACATGATGCGGCAGCAGACCATCACAAAATATCCAAGACATTGCCTACACTACAAATGTGATAACTGAATAGCAACTATGTCGAATTTACAATCGTAGATTTCCTTATTTGGGTTATTTAAGTGCTGTTAAAATCCACTAACTTTACTTTAAGAGAAGGGACAACTGTATTTTAATGTGCTTAAACAGTGCCGCATGACTAGTTGGAAAGCAGTAATTTCACTGGAATGAGCCCAGACATAAGGGCAGATATAAAGATGATTCATATTCACGCAGAGCAGGTAAAACTAGTTTTCCAGACTTGATTTAGATGCTGCTTTTTGTTTAGAAAACAATACGGAAAGCATGTTCAACTAATAAACAAGACAGCTCATCAGTCTCACGTTCCCAGCTTCTGTCCTTCGCCGCCAAAGGCCTTGAAGGCCACCTTGGGTTTGGAGAAGTCCTCGTCTCTGTGGTCCTCCATGTCCAGGTTGACCTGGCCCCCCCGGGACCGCTGCCTCAGCTCCAGGGGAATCTCCCTGCAGCGGGACAACCGGTCAACATACAGCCATATACATATTCACATAGGAGCATTAGAGTCAAGTGTGTGTGCTGACAATGTTTCTATTAGTGACTGTTCTCACCCTCTTCTGATGGCCTCGAGGAAGTTGGCATTTCCAGGATCGCTGTAGTTTCTGAGATCACCGTTATCCAGACTGAAGCCTGTCTTCCACAGCTTCAGCACCACGTGTACCTAACAACAGACAGAGAATGGGACAGATCAAACATCAGTATATATGTTATTCCCCTACAACTAGTCTTAGCAAAAACTGAACAATTTGACCTTCTCTGATGACTTTATTTAGTTTAGTTTTTTGTGTGTACTGTACTTGTGCAGTACTTAAATGAAACAGCAACAGCTTTGTATGTCCTGTACATGTGGAACCACAGCATGCCAACTACATATTTTATAAGTTAACGGCTTAATGTAGCCTACAACCTTAAAATTATGCTGCATATCGAGGCATTAATGGATTTACTTTCCCTCAATATGACCACATTCAATTAGCGTGTACTGAAATGTGCTCAGGGCTGAACACTAAAAAGCCTATAGTCATATGACTGGACATTTTATAGAACATTATGAAGCTAGTGGACCATCACATGTTTCTATACAATCTGACATATTTTTTGTGTAGCAACACACGCCTATTGGATAGTGGTTAGAGGCCAAGTTAGGCTCATCACTTTGACGCCTTCAAGTTAGAGTCCGTACTGAAGTTATAGTTTAACGATGTTAATAAAAACAAACAACAACTAAAACAGGAGCAAGCGGTCAATCCTCATAACCCCCTTTGTCTTTCCAAATCAGCCCGGAATCAAACAGGTGGACTAAGAATCCAACCCCTGAAACCAAACCCATCTGACAATTGGTGGAAGTGACCTTTTACAACCATGTTCTGTATAAAAAACTAATGATAATTATAGAAATGTGTAATTATACAAAATAATCATCTTAGCTCCTACACTTTGTTTATGTTAGATAGATAGATAGAATGGGAGGGATGAAACCCCTCGTTAATGGTCTCACATGTAGAGCACACAGCACACAGTGACATTTGGCCTCTGCATTTAACCCATCCTAGTACCAGGAGTAGTGGGCAGCTGTTGTACAGCGCCCGGGGAGCAATGGGAGTGGGGGGGGAGGTGTGCTGCCTTGCTCAAGGGCACCACGGCAGGGCCCTGGAGGTGAACTGGGACCTCTCCAAGTAGCAGTCCACTACTGCCTAAGCCACTAACAAACACAGTGCAGAACATGTGCAGAACATCTGATACAAAAGTAATCACAGCAACTAAATGAAGTTTGTGTAAAAATAACAATTTGAATACATTTTGTGCAGATTTATTATAGACATTAAATACACTTTTCTTGTTGAATTATGTTTTTTTATGCTTGGCCATTCTTCTATTAGCTCTTAGGTTGTTCTTTTTGACTGTTTAGTCAGAGAAGGGTGATGGCATAAGCCCTTGTGCTGTGCCTTGAATAGTGCCAAAAATGGCAGACACAAAGCAAGACGTTAAGACAAACTCACATCTTGCTGGCTTCTAGGGCCGCGCCTCTCTCCGGACACGTAGGCTGACTCCTCCTCAGGAGCTGCACCCAACCTGTAGCCCCCACCGATAAAGGCCTAAGAGCAGAGGAGGAGATAAACACTGATTAATCAAGCACAAGAAGAATTACAAACAAGAAGAGGATGGAACTGCTGACCCATCTGTTTGAGCGATTAAAACAAATATGTTTTACAGATGTAGAGGGGGAAAAGGACAATGGCGTTGTTCTCAAGAGTTCCCCCGTACCTTGGCTTTGCTGGTCTCTCCTGGCCCCCTCCCTGGCCGGTCCAGTGGCACAGCCCCATGTTCTCTGGCCCCCTTGAATAAATCCTCCACCACTTCATTGGAGCTCTTCTTCTTGGGAGGCCCTACGATCTGCTGCCCACTGCGCTCCGACCCCCCGGCAAAAAACCTGGCAAGGTGAGAAAAAAGGAGTCAGGAATTAGAAAGTTCTATGAATATCCCCCTGTGTGAGGGTCTCAAAGTCTCAGGTAAGATATTTATTTTGAGAGATGATAGATGGTGAGTTTAATGTCTAGGAAATATCAGAGAGGCCAACTCAGTGGACATTTTTAAACGACAGCTAAAAAAAACATATTTTTTCATTAGCTTTGTATGGTGACACCCCACTTTAAAAATATATTATTTTATTCTTTATTATATATTGTTTTACTTATTTTATATGTTTTTAATATGATTTATTTTATCATTTTATTAGCGACATTCCTTTTTAAGTTGCTCTTTTAATAATTTCACCTTTATTATTTCTTATTCATCATTTTAGTTTATATTATTATCTTATTTGGGTTTTTATTTTATTTATTTAAATGTTTTTTACATTTTATCGTATGTATTGGTTTTGTCTTCCTGTATTTTACTGAGGGAGATCACTATGATTTCATTGTGTTTAATTTTGTATTACCATACCTTGTCTCTTAAACTGTTAAACTGTTATATCATGTTGTTATGCTGCATATGTACTACAAGGCTTTAATGTCTGGCCTGATGAAAAAACTGTGATGTGTGCCTTGTTACAGCACTTTTAGCTCCATGAAAAGTGCTGTACAAATATAACTTATTGTATAAGTGAATACAATTGAAATGGCTCACAATCTCACTGTGGAAAGCAGCATTGTATTCAAGTCTCCCTTGCTCTTGTTTTTGCATTCCAACAGCTTACAATTAGCTCAGGGTCTATGATTACTTATGTCATACTAGTGCATGAATTGCAATCACTGTGAAGAGTTACTATGTAACAGATGTGCTCTGGATTGTATTTTTCCAGCTATAATTTAAAGGATTATTAGCAGGGGTGCACATAACTTTTTTGCCCTGGTTCTCAAAGGAGCACCTGGAGATGTTGCTTGGTGCTCAATTAATGTTTAATGGTCTCCTTTTCACTGCAGGAGGAACCTACGCTAATGTTCTCTGTTCGTCTTTATTTTGTTGCCCTTATATATGCTTTATTTAAATTATCTGTAAATGTATTACTTAAAAATTGTAATTAATGAATGGAAAGAAAGTGCTTTTGAATATGACTTATTAAAAACAATTACAACAGAACCCCTGACTTTTTTAACGAAAAATCTTCTAATTGAATAGGTGATTGCAAGGGTGAAAAAGAGTGTTTTGCAAAAGTAATTCTTTTACAAAAATATTATTTCGATCTATTAAAAAGGTAGTTCCATAAATGAAAGGTTGAACAAGAAGTTATTTTGTCTTTAATAATGAGTTTTCCTAGC
>NW_011340614.1:0-3619 GCF_000735185.1 Notothenia coriiceps | reverse complement strand
GTTCTGGGATTTTTGCTCACCGTTCTTGTGATCATTTTGACCCCACGGGGTGAGATCTTGCGTGGAGCCCCAGATCGAGGGAGATTATCAGTGGTCTTGTCCATTTTCTAATAATTGCTCCCACAGTTGATTTCTTCACACCAAAAAAAAAAATCAGACAATGTGATTTTCTGGATTTTTTCTTCTCATATTGTCTCTCATAGTTGAGGTATACCTAGGATGACAATTACAGGCCTCTCTCATCTAATTAAGTGGGAGAACTTGAACAATTGGTGGCTGACTAAATACTTTTTTTGCACCACTGTATATTTGCATTGCTTAAAAAAAAAAAATGAAAAAATAAAATAAAATTAGGCAATAAAAACGAGCAAGGACACTTTTAAAGGAGGAGCAATATGTCAGTCTATCTAAATCAGTTTGCTGATTAAAATATCTGATAAAAAGTCCATGTATTATATAGAGAAGTGAATTCAACCAAGTTTTTTTGTTCACCAACGGACAGATTGGGTCATAATTTGTCTTTAAATGAATGTTTTTTTATGTCCATTGCAAAAATGTAGCTTGTTTCCTATTTCTATGACTGAATGAATTTGAGGAATTAACTTTATGAAACAAATATTTTCATAACAGATATAGAAGTTCACTAAAAGGACAAAAATAAGTTGTATGAACTCAGAATCATGCTTCAAGAATGTGTGTAAAATATCCGTTTAATGTGTCCAAGTATGCTGACCTTTTCATGGGAAAATGATGAAGCCGCCCCTCCATCAGTACTAAGATGACCCACAATGCAACAGTGCTTTAAAAAGGATGAAACCCAGTGTAATATTTGCACTTTCTCTCTCTCCCTCAAAATCGCCTCTCGTGACGTGTTTGCAGAGCTGCAGGAACACGATGACCACAAATCTCCTGCAGAGACAATAACACATCCAACCAATGGGACGCAAGCACGCCAACTTCCTGTTTTCAATCCCACGCAGTAAGGCGACTTTCCTGGATAAAAGACGACGGCTCCCTCCACCCCCAATCCCCATCAAATGGAGATTAAATCCATTCGGGACCATTCATCATAGCAACAGAGAGCTAATCCCATCAGCATGAAGAGAGACAGAGTGCCACAGCTTTCACTTCTGGATCACGGCTCTCCATCATATCAGCACTGATTCCCTGTCACCTAAAGTGTCCAAAACTTCCCTTTAACTCATTATTAAATCAGCATTGCTAGTGAAACTGCCCTGAATACAGTTTTAAGTCATGGTAAGTGCTCAAATTGTAAATCCACTATAGGTTTGCTGTAGTAGTTAAAATGGGTTTTAAAATAGAAATAAAGCTCATTTTGTTACAGTTTTCATAACGTTACTGTTGGTGTCACGTTACAAGACCTCCTACTAAATAGAGTGGTGCAGGAATGAGTCAGCATGTTAGCCCTTCCTGTTCCCTTGTGTGGAGGTCAATGATTTTCTGAATGTGTTTTTGGTTGTTAATGTTATGGCAATCATGGTATTAAAGCTTAATACAGGGTAACAGGAATGAAATGTAACTTTTAACTAAGTAGTGTCCTTTCAAGTGTTTTAAATCCTTATGTCTGAGAACATGTGGTCTGTGTTCACGAGGGTGAGATGAAGGGTTTTATGACACTACAGGAAAGGAAGACGTTTGCTCTGGGGGGGAAGCTACGACACCAAACTGTTCTTTGTAGGGTGCGAGTTTTGCTTAATGTGATCCACCTGGGCCCAAATGTTGTTGTGTTGTCAGGTGAATGATCTTTGATGTTTCCCTATAAGAGAGTCTTTCTCACACAGAGCACTCAGGAGGAGTCGTCATGCTGCAAGCGTTAAAAGAAAAGATCTTAAAAGACTTTATATCGATTTTGTGTTTCTTTGCACATTTGCCTAACTCAGGGGTCGGCAACCCGCGGCTCTTTAAGCCCTCTGCTCTGGCTCCCTTGAGCTTAGACAAAAATAAGAAGGAAATAAAATATTTGTAGGACTATTTATATTTTGTTGCACGGTTGAAAATGTTTCGTATCTTGTATTTTGAGGTGATACTGTGACACATAAAAAATAAATAAAACGGTTTTAATTAGGTCAACTAAAATATGCGTCATCAGAGAGTAAAAAAGTAACGGAGGAACACAGAGGGTTTAATTCTGCGTGGACAGTTATCTGCTTTCACAGCAAACGATGCTGGCTTACCGCTATGTTTGATATGTGGAGAGAAGTTGTCAAAGGTGCTGCAGCCTTTACGTATTGGAGGACAAACACGGAAGAGGAAGACAGCTGACGATCTTCAGTCATAATTCAATCAGTTAACTCTTTTTAGGGTGCAGCTATAGGTTTTATTTATTTCAAAGTGGGCCCATTTGAATTATATTAATTTCCTTCAAATGTGCAGAGGACTCCCCAAGTGCTGTGTTTAATTTATTTTAAAGTAGGCCTGTGTATTTTTTGTATTCCCCTTATAAGAGTTATTTGTTTCTTAATAGGAGGTAAACTGTTTTCTATAATGTAATAAATAAAAAATGCAAAGAAATTCTANTTCTTTGTTTATTATTAGAGGTAAACAGTTTTCTATAATGTAATAAATATAAATGCAAAAAAAGTGTAGTTTTTGTCTATGATCTAACAATAAATACAACTTTATGAGCTATAAGCTATCAAATATGTTTTGCAGCTCCAGACAAAAAAAAATTGGTGTGAAAAAGGTTGCAGACCCCTGCTTTAGGGGCTCCGTAAGAACGTCTGTACTGCCGCTGTTTCTTTTCTCTGGCTTACGTTTGTTGCTTCAGTTCATTCATACATCGTGATGTGTGAGAGAAAAAAAGCAATTTCGTTAACTAATTATTAACAATATTAAATGAAACATGTTTTGATGTTTTCATTTGAAATATGTTTTCATTTTAGATTAACTGTTTTCCAGTGTGAACACAGAGGTTTGGTTTGCAGCTCGTGAAGGAGGTCAAGTTTCATCTGTTCCCTTAGACACGTGAGAGAAACACACCAGCTGAAACATTTAGTGAGACAAAACACACACACACACACACACACACACACACACACACACACACACACACACACACACACACACACACACACACACACACACACACACACACACACACCACACACCTGGACTCTGGAGCTACAGACTTTAACATTTAAACAGCAAACGTATTGCTTTCAACTAGCCTAATACAGTTATGGGACATTTGTTGACATAATACATTTAAATAGAGTCAGCTTTTCGATTTTTCAGTGCATCTTGCATCTTCAGTAAATCTCATTTTGTTATACTTTATGTTATGTGTACAAACAACAGCCTCATTTGTCCAAAAAACATAGTAACATAAGTCACAAAGTGAGCATGCTCAGCGATTTGCTACCAACATTAATCTGAAAAACAATATTCTCCAGGAAAAAGAAAGATTTCATCCGCATTAGTGAGGAGATGCAGAAGATATACACACACTCTCTCTCACACACACACACACACACACACACACACACACACACACACACACACACACACACACACACACACAGACACACACACACACACACACACACACACACACACACACACACACACACACACACACACACACACACACTCGCTTGAC
>NW_011340613.1:0-2346 GCF_000735185.1 Notothenia coriiceps | reverse complement strand
GGGCGGGGGGGGAGTGAGATGGGTCACAACGCCCTGCTGTCCTGGATCTACCCGGTGCCGGCACACCTGAAGTACGGATGGATCACTCTGGAGCACGAGCTGCAGTACCGCCGGGTCAGCGAGCCCGACGTGTGGAAGGTACACTCACACAGAAATCACCTTTAAGGGCCTCCTATCACGCAACATGCACTTTCTGATGTCTTTTCTACATCAACATGTGTTCCCCGAGACTCACAAAGCGTCAGGAAATCTCTTTTCCTCCGTACCCACATCTCTAAAAACGGGGAACAACGGAGCTTATCCAGATTTGCTGCTTCATGACCACATTACTCAAATGTGGGCGGGCTTTACACCCACGGGCCAATCAGAAACGTTGCTGTCAGAAACAATGCCCGACCGTGTTTTGGACGTAATATGGTCGGTGTTTACATTAGCATCGCTAACACTCAGAGCTAACCTGTACTGGAGAGCATGTGTGTGAAGAAACAGGAAATCAAAAGGAACCCACCTTGTGGTATAACCGGCAAGAGAGAAAGCCTTTGAGCTCCATACTGTTTCAGAGATAATCCTTGATAATCCATGATATGGCGTTTCATCACGGCAGCATTTAGTTTAGACAGTAGCTGCCGGGTCCCGCATGAGCTCAGCCCCTCCTTTATTTTATCAAAAAAAATGTTTTTAAAGCTTTATACCAAAGATCAGCAATTTTGAAACAGGAAGTGAAATAGAGGGATATGAGGCATGGCTAGAATGGGTGATCTGTTTGGTATTTTGAGCAAAATACTTCATGTTTTTTATATATTTGTATATATCTGAGACCTATGCTATTGCCTAAAAATAGCATGATAGGTGACCTTTAAAGGGTGTGTCCCTCACTGAAGTCAATAGGATGCACTCAATCTGGGACACTAGTGTTGGATATTTGGTTTTTGGTCTACCCTACAAGATTAATGGAAATAGTAAGAGTTTCTCCTTTAAAAGTGAGTCGACACAAGAAAATAATTTGTCAAGATTTGCCTTGTGACGTTTGAAAGATGGTAAAATCACATCATATTCTTACCTCTTTATGAAGGAGTGAAATATAGCTCCATTATACTGCATACCAAGGGCAAACTGCAGGATGCAATAAAGTAGAAAGCCTTTTTCCTGACACTGAATTTTGTCATTCTGGGTCATTCCCCTGCTCCCTGGTGGTGTACTGCGGAGAGTCACACTGCCCTCGGCTTGTCCTTAGCATAGCTACACATGAACACATGTTTAATACATGAAGCTGCTGCACCTCTTCAACCGTTTCAGCTTTGCAAAATATTATTTGCTCAAGTAAATGCCACACCTTCTTATTAACCCTTTCCTTCTTTCTGGTTTGGTACGATTGGAATAAAATACGTTTAAAGTGACATTGAAGAAAAAGTGCTGCACCTAATTTTAGATTTAATTAAGTCCCGTTTTGGTCAGTAACCTTGATAGCATTGTGTCGAAACCTCCCGTGGTAGTTTCTCAATATAAAGGCTTGTGACTGCCTTACTATCGCGATATGTTGACTGTAAAAGTAGCGCAGAAAGTGAGGAGTTGGGAGAATGACTGCTGGAAATGTGAATGAATAAGGTTTAGAGAAATTGCCTCCCTAACAGTCTGTTGGCCGGCTGACATGCTCTATTTCTGCAGGGTTTTTTAGGTTGCTAGAGTACGTTCTCATAAATAAACTAGAAGGGCACTTGGAGAGTGAAGCCCTCCGCCATGTGCCAAGCATCTGCCAATGTTAACGACAGCACAAGATAAACTGTGCATCTGAATCTGATTCGGATCCGCTCCAAAAATGTTACGGGTTCTTATTTGGCTCGTGCTACACCCTTCCAACTATGCTTATAATAATTGTGCCCTCTGATTACAAATGGGCAAATAAACCAAATCTAAAACATAAACCTCCTTAGAGGATGTTATTTAGGAATGAATAGATAAATAAGCTTTCTTAAATTGGAAACAGAGAACAGATGGTCGATTTCCCTGAAGATTATTGGAAGTTAAATAGTGGATAGATAGATAGATGGATGGATAGATAGATAGATGGATGGATGGATGGATAGAAAGATAGATTAGTACTTTATTGATCCTAATTTGGGAAATGTTTGCGTTGGCAATAACAAAAACGAAGACACTAGAAATAAACAATCCAAAATATTTCTGAAGTATTAAAAAAAGTTAAAAAAATATATGACTCAATAAAAAAAAATATTTAAAAAAAGTAAACAAATATACATGTGGAAATACAAATGTCCAGTAACAAAATATAATGCGGGATATTATATATACATTAATTTGTTCAATATTAAATAGAATCTTTTTTTA
>NW_011340612.1:0-4699 GCF_000735185.1 Notothenia coriiceps | reverse complement strand
ACAATCATCAAGCCAGATACCTAGGTATTATAACAGGCAACACTTCTAGTACTGTCCATGCATAGTAACAATATCTAAAACAGGCTCTGGTGCTTTTTAGCTTTGAAATAGCATTACCTGGTTTATCAACATTTAAAAGAAGCTTAAGCTCAACGAGCCTGAATATTTTAAAAACAGCCTGTAATTTAACACCAGCCTCCTTAATGGAGGGACCTGCACAATACATCACGGTATCGTCCGCATAAAAATGTAAAGTAGCTTCGTCCACATTTTCACCTAAACTGTTGATATATATGGAGAATAAAAGTGGACCTAAAACAGAACCTTGAGGAACACCATTAGCAATGTTTAACCACTCAGAAGACAGCCCATCAAAGTGAACACATTTGGACCTTTCAGAGAGGTAGTTCACAAACATCCCCACTGCATGGCTGGTTATGCCAATACTGAGTAGCCTCTGCAAGGTTTTACTGTCATCAAGGTTTTTACGGTGAAATGAAGCACTTGCACTTGCAAAGAGTGCAATATAACAGCACAAAAACTAGATTCTATATTAAGTGAGCATGTGTTTTGACCCATGGTTTTGGCTGGATAGTTTACAAGAAGTTGCAAAAAAAGTTGCTTCCAGGAAACTACCTGTTACTCTCAAGTCATCTAGTTTGAGATTTCATATAAAAAATGTCTCACATACCTTGGCTAACACCAGGCATTACATCAAAGTGAGATAACCAGTGTTTGACTTGTTCTCCTCTCAAAGGTTTGTGACCTATGTGAGTGGGATTTGTTGATACAGGATTTGTATATTCAACACAGCAGAATATTTTCCTGGGTGATATTAAACTGGGGATCATAATATTGATAATAACAACATTAATTGCCTGCTGGGTGATCATGTTCCAGGAGGGTCAAACACCGAAAGTTTATGCAACGTTAGTCACAGTTATGTAATCAGGACTACATTCAATCCAGTGGGCTAAGACTTATCCCCAGATGTGTATTTAACTGGAACGCAAGTATAATGCCTAGTAATTGCATGTGAAAATTGGAGATCTGAACACCAAGTAAATGCAAGATGGAAGAAAGTACTAGTAAAAGTGTTTCCCTCAATTTACTTTAACTTATTACTTATTTCAATTCAGGTTAATAGGTGGACATTAAATAGGGACAATCAGCCTTTTAGGTCCATCCTCTCAATTGCATTTTCATTTCTGAGATGCTAACATTTGGTAATTTCTTCCAGATTCCTTTTTCTTCCCTGCGCTGATGAGATGTTTGGAGTTATGGCAGAGCAGTAAGATATATTGAGCACATTTATAAGAGCTTAAGAACTAGGAGTATTCTGGGCTCCTTTTATAGCAAACTTGTGCAAGTATGACAAAGAGGGAACTACAAACAATGCTGGACCTACATAAAGATTTATGTTTGTATGGAGATTGAAAGAAAGCACCATGAATAGTGTTGTGTGAGACGGAGAACAACGTTAGAGTGAGATCTCTTCAGTGTAGCGGAGAGCAGGAGGAGGAGGAGGAGGAGCTCTGGCCTTGGGTCCCTGGGCACAGAAGGTGCTGCAGCGGAGCTGAAGCTCCCACAGCCTATACAAACTCTTAACTAAACAAGTTTATGTTCAAGATAATAACTATATGTTAATGTGCCACATCCATTCCACACCAAATATCCCTGCACCAGTGGTGGAAAATAGCAAGGCTAATGTATACTTGTACATCCCTACACTTAAGAGGTACACATTATACTTTACTCCACAAGACTTAGTTGTTCAAGATTCACGTTACTTTGCTTTATTATTTAAAAAAATGATGCATGTTTTATATATACCTATGACAGGGATACAATCAAACATCAACTTGACCAGCTACTACATCTAAATGCTGCTTACACTTGTATTAGTTTATACGAATATCACACAAGGATCAATTTGTTTGTATAATGACTACCTATTAGAAAAGCTGCAGCTGATTCAGAACGCCCCTGCTCGAGTCCTCACTGACACTAAGAAAGTGGATCACATCACTCCTGTTCTGAAATCTTTACACTGGCTTCCTGTGTGTCAAAGAATAGATTTCAAAAATAATGCTGCTGGTTTATAAAGCACTGAATGGTTTAGGCCCAAAATACATTTCTGATCTACTGCTAAATTATGAACCATCCAGATCTCTCAGGTCTTCAGGGACTGGTCAGCTTTCTGTCCCCAGAGTCAGAACTAAACATGGTAAAGCAGCGTTCAGTTATTATGCTCCAAATATCTGGAACAAACTCCCAGAAACCTGCAGGTCCGCTGCAACTCTTACTACTTTCAAATGCTGAAGACTTATATTTTTGTCGCTGCTTTTAATTGAAACTGAGCCGTTGTGTTCATCAGTAAAGTGGAACTTCTGTGTGAACTATTCATATCTTAAACTGCACTGTAACTTTTTATTCATGTACTTTTTATTCATGTATTTTTTCTTTTAATGTTTCTTTTATTATCTTTTCTTTTTAATGACTGTTTTTAAATTCCTTTGTCTGAATGTCTTTCATTTTTGTAAAGCACCTTGAATTGCCTTGTGTTGAAAGGTGCTATATAAATAAACTTGCCTTGCCTTGCATTGCCTTGCCTTGCCTTGCCTTGCCTTGCCTTGCCTTGCCTTGCCTTGCCTTGCCTTACCTCCTTTAATGAAAGTAGTAGTTATGTACCCTAGCATTGAGTACAATTCTTCTGAGGCTTTATTTATTTAACTGTCTTCACTGTCTTTAGTTTATGAAGATGATACTTGTTGCTAGTTAGCTACAGATGCTTGCTCTCAAGTTCAACAGACTTTGACAGAACATTGCTGCGCTTGAAACCAAATCCACCAGGGGTAATTGGATATGGAAGTAAGTCCAATATGATCAAATGACACCACTTTACCACTCTTGGTGGAAAGCTTAACCAAAAAGAAAAAACAGTTATGAGATTTGCTATGCTAAAAGCTAACCTGCCATACCATCCAGGCAGAGAGCCTCATTAACCTCTTATTTTAGTGTGACATTGCTTTCATACCTGAGGATGATTTGTTGGTAAAGATGTACAAAAGCACAAGCTTTAATAACACTAAGTAAGCTGCTTTTACAAGAATCTGATATAAAAGAAATAATCCCACATATTTGTACACGCCCAACTGAAAACCAAAATACTGTATTTATTATTGTTGCTACATTGTGAAGCAACAATAATAAGTCCTGAAGCAAAACTGTAATGCTATTTTAAACACTCCTAGTTCCATGGAAACATATTTATCAGTGGTTTACCACCTTTCTCAAGGGGAGTTGAAAGATGAAGTACTGTTAGCTCAGAAAACCTGGCTTTAAATTGGATTAGCCCTCCATTCAGTGCACGTATTGACAATTAAAACCACAGGCATCTTATTAAGGTGGTTGACTTACAAAGTCAGAAAAAAAAATAATCACCTCTCAGCTATTACTTTTTGCCTCACCCATTTTCTTTCACTGCAAAGCACAATAAACAAAACTAGAGAATGCAATTCCTGAAGAAATTGCTAGTGGGAATGCTTTATGCTGAAAAGCTGACGCTAAACTGCTATGCTGAAATGTAATGTGTAAGAAGAAAGTGAATAATTTAGATTGAAATGATACATGGACACTGGGGGCTTGAATGTGTGATGAAAGAAGAAAAGAAAGTAAAAAGGCTTGGAAAAGCAGCAGAATATTTGAACTGCAAACTTTTGAACTAACTTGATGGTGAATGATCTGTCGACATGCCAACAGCATTTTTATGACATCCCATAATACGCTTAGATGCGTTGATGGCTGCATCGTTACCAAACCTGTGAAGTTTTGGGCCATTTGGAGCATTTTCACTGAAGTTATGAGAAAACCGTGTTTCATGGCGAGCATTGTGTTGCCATGGCAACAACATTTGGAGAAATATCAAAACTATCCAGTAGATGTCTTCACGGCTGGACTGTTAGCACACATGTGAAGTTTGAGCACTTTTTGAACATTTTCATTGGAGTTATAGCGACATCGTCTTTTATGGCGAGGGATGCGTTACCATGGAAACGGCATATGATGAAACTCCATAATTGACGTAGAGCTGTTGAGGGCTGGACCGTTAACCATTATCTGAAGTGTGGTGCTATTTCGACCCTTTTCATAGGCGTTACGACAACATCGTGTTTTATGGCGAGGGATGCGTTTCCATGGAAACGGCATATGGTAAGATGTCAGATTTGACGTAGAGCTGTTTAGGCATGGAGAGGTGATAAACAGGTGAAGATTGTGGGACGACCGGACCGTGTCCATTGGAGCTACAGCGACATTGTGTTTTATGGTGAGGGATGCGTTTCCATGGCAACGGCATATGATGACACCCCATAATTGACGTAGAGCTGTTGAGGGCAGGACCATTAACCATTATCTGAAGTCTGTTGGAGTTATGACATCATCGTGTTCCATGACACAGGTGTTTATATTTGAGCTAACGACTTGTCCAGAGATCAAAGGTTTCCATGGTGATCAAATAAATGTGGCAAAGGCTCAAATTTGTTGAACAACACAATTGTAACAGGTTTGTTAATTGACCAAAAAATATGAACAGTTGGAAGATTAAAAATGCCCATTTAAACAGTCGTGGTAGATACCTTGTTTGTTTTAAACATCATAAATACACAAACAACAATGAATACTTACAGGTTGGGTACCC
>NW_011340611.1:0-2072 GCF_000735185.1 Notothenia coriiceps | reverse complement strand
GAGTTCTCTCCTGCTGATGTTCAGGTGTATATCAGTATGTAGTGTCTCTACTTTAAAGAGTCCTCTCCTGCTGATGTTCAGGTGTATATCAGTATGTAGTGTCTCTACTTTAAAGAGTCCTCTCCTGCTGATGTTCAGGTGTATATCAGTATGTAGTGTCTCTACTTTAAAGAGTCCTCTCCTGCTGATGTCCAGGTGTATATCAGTATGTAGTGTCTCTACTTTAAAGAGTCCTCTCCTGCTGATGTTCAGGTGTATATCAGTATGTAGTGTCTCTACTTTAAAGAGTCCTCTCCTGCTGATGTTCAGGTGTATATCAGTATGTAGTGTCTCTACTTTAAAGAGTCCTCTCCTGCTGATGTTCAGGTGTATATCAGTATGTAGTGTCTCTACTTTAAAGAGTAGACTCTGTTGTGATTGGTCAACTGCTTAGAGATGTCCCGCCCCTTAGCCTCAACACGTACAGGGCCTCTTTAAAAGATTTTTGGAAGCGATACATCTCTTGAATTGTTGGATGTTTCGTTCTCTCGTTTGTATTTTTAGCTTTACTATCAACTCTGATGAATCTTTCTGTGGAGCTAAACTTTGTCTTCTCCTTTTTCCGTCCCTCCTCCTCCAGGTCTTCGTAAAGGTCGGTTCTGGATCACGCCGGACCCGTACCACAACGACGACAACATCCAGATCGGGCGGGAGGTGAAGATCAGCTGCCAGGTGGAGGCCACGCCCCCCGAGGAGCTGCAGTTCAGCTGGCTGAAGAACGGCCGGCCGCTCAGGAGCTCCGAGCGGATGGTCATCACTCACACCGACACCGAGATCACGCCGGGGACCACCAACCTCGACATCATCGACCTCAAGTTCACCGACTTCGGCACCTACACCTGCGTGGCGGCGCTGAGGAACGGAGGAACGCCCGAGATCAGCATCGATGTGAACATCTCCTCAACCACAGGTGAGGCATCTGGGGAGGGAGACAGGAGATATAATTATTAATGTTCTACTTTTACTTTAAAACCATCAAGGAAACATTGAAAGTAATAGTTATACTATATATATTACACATTATATTAAAATGTTGATTTCTCAATTATTCTCCAAATTAGAAACAACTGACACAATCAACCAAAGTCTAGTTCTTCTATTAAAAACATTCTAAGGTGTTAGGGAATAATTTGCTTAGGTATTCAACCTTCGACACAGTTCATCATTTTCTCCTCTCACTGTCTCCTTTCCCGTGGCATAGGTCTACGGCCTTGGGTATTGCTGCTGTCTCTCTTAAGGAGGGGCAGCTTGGGCGCATTGTTGTTGCCAATCTATGACAGAGCACAAGCTGCGTCCATATTTGTTTTGTCTCGCTGATGAAGAATGTTGATTATTACACTCCGAACTAGTTAAAACATCGAGCTACAGAAAGAGTTCTTCAGAATTGGTTTGGCAACCGCTGTGACACCTCGTGTTCCAGCTCCCTCGTGTCTCTCTGAGTCTCCATTGCTTCAGAAGTTTCCATCACATAAGGTAATTACCTGAACTGATAAAACCTTAAAACCCAGAATAGGATACTGTGGGGGAAACTTCTGTAGCAATGGAGAGTCAGGACTCAAAGAGACACGAGGAGAGCTGGAGCTTTGATGGCAAACACAGACGGTTTATTTGGAGCTTCGGCCGGAGAATTCACAAGACATGTCACGGGCCACGGTTTGACCACACGGTTGAGATGCCACAATCAATTCTGAAGAACTCTTCTGTAGCTCCAGGTTTTAACTAGTTCTTAGTGTAATAATCAACATTCTTTATCAGCGAGACTAAACAATTATGGACCCTGAATCTAACTAGAGCTCTCGTCCATAGAAAATAATGAGCGCCAGGGAACCTACGTCTCTGAACAGTAAACTACCTCATGGCGGCTTGTGCTCCGTCATAGACTGGCAAAAACAATGCGCCCAAGCAGCCCCTCCTTAAGAGAGATAGCAGCAATACCCAAGAACTCAAGCCCAGGAATGGGCAAACTAAGGCCCGCGGGCCATATACGGTCCGTTAGGCTTTTGAATCCGGCCCGCCGAATATTGGTACAAAAT
>NW_011340610.1:0-7411 GCF_000735185.1 Notothenia coriiceps | reverse complement strand
CATAAGGAGCTGTTTCCACAACAAGCTGGAGGAGAGTCCTCTCCTGTCAGACTGAGGGGCTCAGGTGAGCTAAAGGACTCTCTGAGTGTTTAGAACGGTTTTGTCACAAATTATTCAAAAGATTATTTCCGCGGCACACCTTCATATGATCATTATAGTTATACAAACAATAAGAGAATAAATGAAAAACAGGTAAGAAATAGCCTACTATACGTCAGTAAAACAAGAATACAGTTTAAAAGTGGAGTGATTTGTAAAATATCCATAAAGAAAAAGAAAATCTGTTTACAGTTCTGTTTCATATGGGTGCTGAGAGAGGTATCCATAGATCTCTTCATGTTGCTCTCAAAGTGCACCAGATTGATGCTTTCAACTTCAATATTTAAAAAAATATCTTCCCCCGGACCCCCCTAGGAGGAGGTGAGGACCACCCCCCAATAGCACTTTACCCCTGCCTATATGCCGTGAGCTGATTATGGAGCCTTCATTGTAACAGTAATTCAGATGCAATTAGCCTATATAAAAGGCCTCAAATTGGAAGCATTGTCTGGGCCGTCTTTTGCACTCAATTCTGCAATAGGTAGATCTCGCCTTTCACCTAGGCCGAGGTCGGTGATCTTGGGCTTAAAAAGGTTGGTGACCACTGCTCTAGAGGCCTCTAGACATTTCTGTTGTCCCTGGGACGACAGGGTCCCATCATTCTTGAGCCTCCTGGTACATGCTCTACTGTAGAGAAACAAGTTCCATCACAATTTCGAAATGTTGGCATCAAAATTAACATCCCTACTCTTAGATATTTTAGCATTTGACCTTCCCCTGCTTACCACATAAAATAAAATGATACACAACTTATCTCGGCCTTGAGCATAAAAACTGCTTGGTCCAAATGTCTGTGATATCTACTTCTGCTTGACATAACCATACAGTGGAAAAAAAATTCTGGGTGAAACTGCCTCCATGAAAGGGACTTTTGTTTGAGGAGAAGAATCAAATGTGTGTTTGACTCCTCAGCAAATATGTGCCCAAAGATTGGAGTTAAGGATATGTGAGAACACAACAAAGCAACATCAGTCTGCATCTTGTTCCATGATGACTGGACTGAAGTGACATGCGTAAAGAAGGGTTAAAGGAAGGAATGCCGGGGTCACCTCTTGGAGATTTAATAGTGTATTTAATGACACAGGATCTTTTATTTATTTTAGTTTTTTCTTTGAGCTATTGCCAGTCAATTATTTCACAGAATAATTTGGTTATATTTCTAAAAAATGAATATTCTTAGTGGAATTGTTGTTTTAGTTTGTTGAAAAAAAGTTGTTTACCTAAAATTGTTTTTTTTCCCTTCTAGTTTCACAAGCCAGACCTCCACCAAATCAAAAGAAAGGTACGCATTTCACTTAATTAGACTATGTTTTTGGTATTCATATAAAAAGCAGTATACTGAATATGATGTAACATAACAAACGTTTTTTTCTTTATTTGCATAAAACTGCATTTTATTTGACTCTCTATTTGACACTACCAATATTTTTAAAGACCTTTTTATCATCATTTTCTCAAAAGGGTCCCGGACCCCCATTGTCATCATCCCTGCCGCCACCACCTCACTCATCACAATGCTCAATGCTAAGGAGCTCCTCCAGGATCTGAAGTAAGTGTATCTACCTGTTGACCTTTTTGCTGCCCCAATCAGTCAACTAAACGTTAGAAAAAGTATACTTAAAAAAGTATTTGTTGACAAATTATTAATTTTTCTTTTAGTCAAAGGGAGAAAAAAAGTATATTTTATATGAAGCACAACGTGCCATGCTGTTATAATAATGTTCTTTATGAGCCTTTGAAACTGAAAATAATTTGGGAAAATAAATACATAAATAATATTAATGATCATAAACATCCAACGATTAGTGGACTAATCGCCTGAATTGACGACTATTGTTCGACTAGAAAAAAGGCAAAAGGCAGCCCTAGATGTTTTTTCTTTTACGAAAATGGGTACCAAAAGCTGTTTTTGTAAGTTATGAGGTTGCTGCACTGTCGAGTAAAATGCACATTTAAAAATCCCTGTGGCACGCCCATCCTATTTTTGTATGGCTCAGTGCCGTCAATAGCCTCGACTGGAGGCATTATGTTTAAGGGATTTTTCGTCAATCCCATTTAATCAGAAACACCTGGAGGAAATGTCTTCTAATTGGGCACAGACAAAGGTTTCTTCGACCTTAAACACTTTTTTGCCCATAAGCGCTAGTCATGACAATCTCCGTGAATGACTAATAGGATAACATGTGGATAATAGTGATAACTTGTTTCTAACCACTTAATATCTATTAGTCATTTTAACAGAGTTCTTCCTGATTTTCTACCTGATCTTTATTTACAACTTCCTTCTCCTCCTGTCTGCCAAGATCACTTTACCTTGCTGAGGATCACAAGATCAGGCCCGGGGAAATGTTACTTGGCAGAACTTGGCCTTTGGACACATTTTTACCACAGCACTGAACATAGCGTCATAAAACCAAACAGAAAAGGAAGAAACTGGCAAACTGGCTAATGCAGTATCCCAATCCCATCCATTATTCTCATTCAATCAGAAAAGAGGAAGACTAGAGCATTATATTACACAAACAAAGCGGAAAAAAGCTCCTGAACATTTGGTTTCATATCTTTGTTTGTTTTTCTTTAGCATTAATTATATATTACTTAATAACCAACATTCACATCTCAAGTTGTGGGAAAAGAAAGCCTACGTTGATACCAAAGCATTTTTAGGAATATAGTATTGGTGTTTAGCAAGTGTGTTTAGCGTCTATAAAGTATTATAAATGAGATAAAGTAACACTATTCATTTTGTTTGTGCCAATTCAGGTTTGTCACGCCGGAAGAGAAGAAGAAGCAGGGCATCCAGCGTGATAATGAGGTTCTGCTGCAGAGACGCAAAGACCAGATCCAGCCGGGGGGGGCGACGGTGAGCGTCACCGTGCCGTACCGAATCATCGACCAGCCGCTCAAACTGGCTCCACAGGACTGGTAAGGATTATAATTAATAGTGATGTAAAATGTTTTTCTATATTTGTAATATGAATTGCAGGTTAAAGTTGAACAGCATGTTATTTATATTTATATCTAAAATAGTTATATAATCATCAAGTTCATTGTAAGATTGTGCAACAAAAAGCTAAAATATTTATAAAAATGAACGCCCATTTTTAGTCAACACATGTAACAGCTACCTGTCATTTATCAGGGTGAGATTGAGTCTTTCACAAATCATTTCAGAATTAGTATTATCTATCTGGTACAAAATGCTCACTTCTTTGTATTCTCATGTTTTACCTTTTAGAGAGCACAGGGTCCTGGGTTTTTATTTAGTTCTCATTTAATCTTTTTATTTGGTTCACAAGTTCTTTATAAGAAAGGAACGCCTCACATCCTGTCATCATGGAGGCAGTTGGTGTGGGGGGTTCACTGGGCAGTTTCACTCCTGTTTCTAGTACACAAACCAAACAGTAAAACATTCATTAAATCTAACGGCACTGTTCAAGTAAGAGATATTATGCAGTGTACGATCTAGCTTATTACACGGAAACTAAATAAATCAACAATTGGACACAACAAATTGATTTTAGCATTAATTTATTGATTTGAAAATAGTCCCCCTTCTGCGAGGCAATTGCTGAACTGCAGTTACAGCAAAGTCCCTTTTTTATATGGCGGCAACACTGTTTTAGGTTTTCTGCCACTGTACTTTTTAAGTCCTGTTAGTGATAACTTCCTATCTGTCTTTCGCTGATTCATGTCATCTCTCTTTTCATCTGGTTCCTTCCCTTGTGCTTTTTTTCTTATTATTCTTCTCTTTTTTTCATTTACTGTGGACAGTTGAGCCACCATGAATCAAGTGTCATGCTCTCAAAAAATATATATACATTCAAGAAATATTCCATGGTGTTTTCTAATGAGGGAAAACAAATGTGTTTTTTTATCCATCTCTGACGTCAAATTCACAAAACTTCTCTCTACGGATTGATAGTCCCTGGATCAGTGTCCTAAGCAACGGACTGCTATCAAGAAAGAGCAGACCGCTGAATGTCCAAATTGACCAATCAGAATTGAGTATTCATCTACGCTGTGTAATAAAAATGAATACATTATGTCCCATTGATGATGATAAAGTGGTATAATATTAAGCACCATTAAGGTCTGTGTGTGTGTGTGTGTGTGTGTGTGTGTGTGTGTGTGTGCAGGGATCGAGTGGTGGCCGTGTTTGTGCAGGGTCCTGCCTGGCAGTTCAAAGGCTGGCCGTGGCTGCTGCCTGATGGTTCTCCTGTTGACATTTTTGCCAAAAGTGAGTAAGGTCCTTGAGACATTGTTGCCACATTATTACAGATGAGCGGCTTTCTATGATGCATGCATTGTAGTTAGGAAACCAGTTTCTAAATTGTAGGCTATATTATAAGTATGATTTATTTTTCATCAGCCAGTGCATTTCTGTAAAGCATATATTTCTCTATTATTTATAATAATATTTTGTGACTATCTAATTATTGATTAATGTTCTGTTGTTGCTCTTCTGGTTAGCACAATGATATCAATCGTCCAAATGTTCAGGCAAAAGGCTGTGATATGTGAACATTTGTAAGTTCAGTCTGTAAGCTTTTTTGGTTATCTGAAGTAATATTAATGGTCCCAAATTATGTAAAAGTTGCCACGTTTTCTCAAATTTCCTTGGAGCATAATGAGCAAACCTGTACCGCAAAAGAACGGTGAAATGTTTGTAGATCAAACAACTCTTATATTAATTAGGAAAAATAGTTCTAAAGTTGGGTATTGGTGGAAACGGTGGCCTTCAGCTAACATAAAGACACGGCCCTCTAGGTGAGCGTTTTGTTTGTCCACTCTGGGTTACTGTGTATACAGATAAAAGGGCCAGTTTGAAGCTATTGAGAATGCAACGATTCATACTGTCATGTGATAACACAATAAAATATTCAATTTGAGCTAATAGTTCACTCTTTATACTACACACTGGTCCTTTCTCTAAACAAATCTTCAATGCATAAAACTGTGAAAGTGCTTTTTTGCCAGGAAATATATGCAGTGTGTGTCCATCCAAGCTAGCAGGATATTAGCGGCCGCCTGCAGCAGACACAGATCTCTAGAGCTTAAGTCACTCTGGTTCTCAATTTCTGAGAAACAGTATTTGGCACAAAATGCAAATATTAAGGTGAAGATTATATAGTTTATATACTGAGGGTGGCTCGTTTTATCCTGCCCTTGACCCGGAATCCTCTATAAACGAATGCTTTACGTTTCCCCTCCAGTTCGAGCCTTTCATCTGAAGTACGACGAGGCGAAGATCGACCCCAACGTGCAGAAGTGGGATGTGTCCGTCCTGGAGCTGAGCCGCCACCGGCGCCATCTGGACCGACCCGTGTTCCTGCACTTCTGGGAAACCGTCGACAGGTGTGCAATGCTATAATTATTTGGGCCTCATCATGATGTATTTAAAGTCATGAAAACAATGACATTGCACAAACTGACCTTTTTTTATTTTCTACTTTTCCCCCAGATACCTGGTCAAACACAAAGCTCACCTCCGGTTCTGAGCCCAGATCACTGCGTCCATCCCCGGAAAAAATACTATGACCCCCTCCAACCCTCCTCGGTCCAACTTTGCCATCCCATTATCCATTTTGATTCTCATCTCGTGGACTTCCTCCTTTACTTCCTCGAGGACTACTTTTCTCTGGACACCTGCGGGGAGATTTAGGGAATTTTCTGTTTTTGGTTGTAATTATTTCCTAATATTTTCATGTAGAAAAATACCAAAATATGTTTTTATATGAAAAAAAATACTGTGGAAATGATTAAGATGCGATATCTAGCAACATAATGGGGTCGGAGGGAGAGGTTTCATTTTGTCAAAAGTAAAGAGGACTGTTAAGGTCAAAATGACTCTTGGTACAAACAAAGCAGCCACTGAGTTTGAGGAAAGTGACTTCCTTTACACTTTTTCCTTTTGGGTTTCTTTGGTCTGAATGTACATATATGATATGATGATCGCTGTCAGATCACAGCTCTGAGCGGAGAGAAGGTTGCCAGTGATTTGTTAATACGACTGTTATCAAGTCAGTCTGTTCCTAGCTCAGTTTTTGACTGTTCAGCATTTCTCTGGGTCATACAATGGCCTTGTTAAAGTCTTCGTTTTCTTTGTTGGTGTTGTGCTAGAGGAGAAATATGATGGAAAGTATTGCTTTAAGTGGTCACATGAAAATAGACAATAAAGCCTCAGAAAAACAAAAGTCTGCGTGCTGCTTTTTGTAGACGATTTGTGTTTGTTAAAGGTCCTATGACATGGCCATTTCTACTGATCATAATTCCATTGTTGAGGTCTACTAAAATAGATTTATACTGTGCAATTTTCCAAACTCACATTGGTTTCTCATACAGCATCTATGTGCAGGGGTCGGCAACAGGCGGGCCGCGGTCCGGATCCTTACCCAGACGCCGACCTATGCGGACCCGGAGCTATAATCAATACATTAATGGGGGATTTTTCGGCGCCTCCCGCTTTTTTAACGCTGATTTGGGTGACTTGTGTAATTTGTGGAGAAACGAAGAGTTTTCGTTTTGGGGGTGGGGAGGGGGGAGTCCGTCTGGCAGTCCGACTGACGGACAACTTCTCACTTCAAAAATGAAGATGAAATCTAGACTGCAAAAATAATTAAACAAGCGGGTGCCTGTTTTTCCTGGCCAAGGACAGGTTCCTTGAACACAACACGAGCGTAACGTGTCTTCACGTGGTATATGTCTCGTCTGAAAGGAGTGCTGACAGAGCACCGGAACGCCGCTCCAGCTCTTCAAATATTGCAGTACCCATAAGGAGCCGTACACATGCCGCAGTGTTTGCGTGGCTGTGTCTTTAGTTGTAAGCACAGTGGCGATCGGTTGTTATTAGCATCTGGTTAGCTAGCTATGCTAACGAATTTAAAGAGCTTTTCTACAACCGGGTGGAAGAGAGCTCTCTCCTGAGAGGCTCAAATAACCTCAGCTCAGTGAGGTTAAGGCACACCTTGATATGATCATTATAGTTATTAATGAGACTAAATTAAAAACAGGTATAAAATACTATATGACAGTAACAAAAACGTTGTTAAAAATAACAAGTAATAGAGTTTAAAAGGGGAGTGATTTTTAAAATATCCAAAAAGAAGAATCTGTTTACAGTTCTGTTTCATATGGGTGTTGAAAGATGAATCCATAGATGTCTTCATGTTGCTCTCAAAGTGCACCAGATTGATGCTTTTAACTTCAATATTTAAAAAAAAAATCTTCCCGAGGAGCTTGCCCCCGGACCCCCCTAGAGGAGGTTAGGGCCACGGTGTTTACATGCTTATTTATACAATATGTGTGCTTA
>NW_011340609.1:0-2282 GCF_000735185.1 Notothenia coriiceps | reverse complement strand
CACACACACACACACACACACACACACACACACACACACACACACACACCTGTAGCAGCGATAATTAAAAGCCGTCTGAAAGCTGCCATCAGACATCTGGTCACATTTGTGATGTTGTTTACGTCTTTCATGATCACATAATTACTCATTTCGATCAGTATTTTTTTCGACAAAGTTCTTGATTTGCTAACAGTTTTTAAACGTATTACATTTTTGGGAAAGTTGGCTTATTTTCTTCAGTAGAAACACAAAGAAAAAGTATAAAAATACTCTAGTAGTCTTTGAATGCAAATACTTGAACATTTCTTCCTTCAGCTGACCCTTAAATCCCCCAATTTTACAAAAGGTGGTTTGGTCTTAATCATAAAAGAGAGGGAACTCTACAGCAATAATTATAACAATATCTAACATTTTGTTTTGAGAAAGTAAGACTGTAATGAGCTGTGTAACTCCTAACCTCTGTGTAGTTCAGCCCCTCCTTTGCTCAGGATTAAAGTACAGATGATACAGTCAAAGTATGGTTCATATATCGAGTTTCAGCACAAACAGCAATAATTACAACAATATTTAACAAGAAAAGCCCCAAAATAGTGAGTACAAATTGAAAAAAGTAAGACCACATTGAGCTTTATGTGTGTTAGTACAGATAGCACAAACACCATTGTGTGCCAGATCTGGAATAAAGACAGTACTATAAGTTCAAACTGCAGTTCCAGTCTCCACCTGAAGACCTCCAGTCATTAATACAGGTGTGTGTATATATATAATTCCCCCTCTTACCGTATGTGAGCAGGTAGAGGGGCTTCCCGTTGGTGTCCATGGTGGTGAGGCAGGGGGCTTTGGGGGAGATGGTGCCCCAGCGCTGCAGCGCCGCCTCCAGGGAGGGGGGCCAGTTGGTGACGACCCCCAGCTGCTCGCCCTGCAGCGCCTCCATCTGAGCCCCCTCCGCTTTGGGCTGGTTGGGGTCCGGCTGCTGCACTGAAGACGGAAAACACGGGAGTTTGTACAATTTAAAGATGGCGCCGGAGATGATGGCTGCCGTGTGTTTGGCTCCCCTCCTGACCGTTTCCTCCCACAGGCCATACGACTGTTAAACACCGGAACTTTTGAATCAACATCCGTAACAGTCATCTGTTTGCAACTCATATATATCAATATTCCTATTACTTGTATATAGACTATTCTGCACTACACATATACACTACAATCATACTTGTCAACGCTCCCGATTTTCGCGGGAGACTCCCGATTTCATTGCCCTCTCCCGGTTTCCTCCCGGGGTCATATTTCTCCCACATTTCTCCCGATTTCTGACAAAATCAGATTTACTCAGGACTGTTTCCACTCTGACTTTAATACAGCTTCACCATTGTTTGGTTTCCATGGTAACACGTCTCTTTAGTAGCGCGAGCAACTGAAAGTCTGAGAGGGTGAGGCAGATAGTCACAGAAAACAGAATCGACAACTACTCTACTCTCTGCTCACTCGCGATCCACTCGCGATCCACTAGAACCCCCCCCCTATTTTGCATTTTGAAATGCTCCCGATTTCTGAGGTCTCAAGGTTGGCAAGTATGACTACAATACATATATATTGGACGCATGGCTGTTGGAGGAGAACCATGAGAGGAGTTTAGATACTCGTATTATTCTCGTCCCATTGTGTCATTTGTACTATTGCACGTCTTTCTTTTGCTTTAAGTATCTTGGACTGTTGGAGGACTTTAGATTTTCAGAACAAAACCTCTGTTGATTTTTAAGGCAAACAAAACTTTTAGTTTTTACATTTCAGACTTGTTGAAGTGTTGAATTTCTGACGATTTAAGCCAACCAGCTTATTCCAGGGTGTATATTGAAGTGCACAAACACGCTACAGACACAAATGTGATCATAACCAAGTTTCTCGAGTTTGTGAACTCACTTGTTATAAATGCAGTTATATTTGAGTGAGTTGCTATAAGAACGTATTAACCAAAGCATACCTTTCATTTGTAGGCATACTCATTTTAACAAATGCTCTCCTCCCAGTTAAGTCATGAATAATACAAATGTCAGGTGTGGAGATCATTATCCAGTATTTCTACATATCTAAAATATCGGATTACTTACTTCCTCCAACAGTCAATAATCAATAACCTAACATCAGACTTTCACCTTTTTTTGTTTTACCTTCAAGGAGTTCTTCAAAGTCGTCGACAAAAAACTCTCTTAATGGCGGTCGCTTCGGTCGCTTCAGAGTGTTGACGAGCTGCTGGATCTTAGCTGAGACTCTGCTGCTGACGG
>NW_011340608.1:0-3661 GCF_000735185.1 Notothenia coriiceps | reverse complement strand
CTACAACATGGATGTATAATAAGAAGGAGGGACTCATCTAGAGACTCTGCACCGTGCTCTGATGCTGTTGTTTTATGCTTTATGAATGTAGACAAGTTAGACAACAGAGAAAGATATTCTTCATGACCAAAGCTGGAATTGAAATAAAAAAGAAAGTGAAACTTATGCTCGTCACCCTCTCCCTCCGGTCCACATTAATACAAATGATCCCAATACGTATGATTGTATGAAAATATCTTAAAATCAATACAAATGTATTTATTATAAACGTTAGTCCTTAACATCTATCACTGTGTATATCACCATTCAAACATCTTTTAAAAGTTGAACAAACCCCACACAGCTCAGTGAAATGTTGACTTTATTTGATCATTTCAGTAAAAACTAACGTTCATATTTCTCTTTTTGATTATAATACTGATGAACGTTCAAAACAAAGCACTTTGGCAACTTACCACATACGTTTTTTAAATGCTTAATAAGCACCGTAACTTTCATGATATAATTTCTCCGTCATAATCGTTTGTTTCCGTGAACGGCCGACTGTTATGTGACGCAAATGCTGCGGCTGCAAGGCATTGTGGGGCAACATTTTCTCCTCTCCTTTCGGTAAGGGTGGTCCAGTGGTTCCTAAGCTAAAGGAGGTTATAAAGGAAGTTTGAAACCTCCTTTCCTTTCATTTGGAGAATTGGAACGGCACTTAACATGGCTGCCACTGACGTACTTCCGGGTCATTTCACTTGGTTAGGAAGGTTCCTAAGCTAAATGGACTATTGGAACGCAACCTTGGAACGGCACTTAACATGGCTGCCACTGAGGGACTTCCGGTTCATTTCACTTGGTTAGGAAGGTTCCTAAGCTAAATGGACTATTGGAAGGCAACCGAGGAGTCACCTGAGTTAGGAATGTATCTGGGGCTTCCACTTCCTGTCCTCCAGTTCTTCTGTTTGGTTGGCAGCCACAGCTTGGATACAGCCTCCTGTAGGGTCATATTCATCAATCAGAAGTGACTCTTAGAATATTGTCTCGTGTCATTAGAGACATACATTCTCATACACACCTCAGTGTCCTCTGACAGCAGGGACCAAGCCACAAACTCCAGCATAGGGAGGATGGCGGCCATCTTTGAATCTTTGCGTCCTCTGGGATACAGCAGCTTCTTCAGTTCCTCATCAGACACGCCGTTAGACTGGAAACACACACACACACACACACGGAAAGTGAACCTTCAAGATTTGGTTTAAGAGGAATTGATTCCTATTTGTCTCACACACACCTCTTTGATGTTCATCAGCTCCACTGCCCACTGCTGAAGCCTTTCATTGTCTTTTTCCAGATCTGTCTTCTCTTTTTCTCCTGGATCATCTCTTCTTGTTTTGTTTTCATCTGTTGGCTTGCTTTCCTTTTTTACCTGGGGAATACATTAAATGGAGAACCAGAGTTACTTAACTATATAACCATGACTTATAGCTACAACAATAAAGGGGCCTCAGTAGCCTATACAGAAATAACTTACAGTGCAAGTTTGACAACATTAAAAAAACAATTGCTCTATTGTTCTAAGTAGAAAAAGAGAAAGTCAGGCCAATACGATTGTAGATGATAGAAAGGGAAATATGGAGGGTTAATGATTTCATCAAAGGGTTAATAACCATGTTTAGTTTCAGCTCCTCGGCCCATTTGAGGATCAGCCTCCTGCTGTTCTGCAGGCTGCCTGGCTCTCTGCTGCCCCCCCCTGGTGCCGCCTTCTCACTGACACGCTCCAGCTGAAACAAGGGAATGTAATACAATTGTATTTTTAATAATCTTAACAGTTTTGTTTTTTTAAATAGTCAAAGTAATGCAGCTTGGCCAGACATGATCTAAATACTAGTTTCCCATTATATTCTTTGCTGTTTTGTTATTCCTCTAGCGCAGGAGTGGCCAACCCGCGGCTCTCGAGCCGCATGCGGCTCTTTGCCATGCGGCTCCTCAGTTCATATCGAATTTTAATTGTGTTTTTTTTTTTTGCGCATAGGTATCCCAGTTCACAAAGGGTTAACAACACACACGTTCCAGCCTGGTTCCAGCCCAATCGTTGCACAGAGTTTTCAACAAAGAAATGCTTTAGCCAATCAGAATGCAGATCTTGCAATACTGGAGGCGGGCTTGACTGCACACGCGATGTGACAGTGAAGGGAGAGATCTGCTTCTGATCGGCAGAAATATAACTCAGATAGAACCGTAATAACTCAATATAATGTTGTCAAATCAAAATGGTAACAATTTGCAGTTGTATATGTGTATGTGAGAAGACTTTCTCCCGGAAAGCTGACTACTGACACAGAAGGGCTCCCGAATTTGGTGATTCTCGGTAAAGAAATAAACAAGAGAGAAAGTGCATCTCTGTCAGCAGAGCTTCTGTCAGTCAGAGGGTTAGGTACAAGTTGAGATGTCATGTGAGGAGAATTAACAAAAATACACTTTATGCATTTACATTTATTTTTAAATAACTTTCATGAATATGTGTGTGAGATACAGACAGGGAGAAAAAAGTCCAGGCATATTTTTATTAAATTATTAACAAAGATCGCAAATGTGCCCTTTCATGCATTTGAGCCCCTTCCACATCCTCTGCACGTTTCAAGAAGCAAAATGCATAGTAAGATAACTACTTTTTTCAAATGTTTTTAACTGAGAGTTTGTGTGTGACACACAATTTTAATGGTTGACTATAACTGGCCTCTGGTCTTATAGGAGAGGTTTAAGTCCATTTCTGTCAATAATAAAATTGGACTGTGACATTTATAGGAAATCTTGCTGAGCGGGTGTGTGTGTGTGTGTGTGTGTGTGTGTGTGTGTGTGTGTGTGTGTGTGTGTGTGTGTGTGTGTGTGTGTGTGTGTGTGTGTGTGTGTGTGTGTATTATTGTTCATTTTTAGATTTTCTTTTTGTATGTGTGAGTACGGAGCCCCCCTGGTGACATTGGTGAGAAAAATATTAATACGTGGCCACGTATTAATAATGCGTGGCCACAAATTAGTTATTATGTTCCCACAAATTAGTTATTATGTTCCCACAAATTAGTAATGCGTTGCCACACAATAATTATTGAGGTTCCCACAAATTAGTAATGCGTTGCCACACAATAATTATTGAGCTCTGTAATGAGGAAAATCAAGATCCCTCCACTACGCTCGTGGGATCCTGATCTGCCGACGAGACTCCATTAAAATATAAATATTTTGAGTGAATTACTGAGTTTAGGCACGTTAATAACGTTTTAATGAAGTTGACTACAGTATATTCATATTTGTCAGTGCTTTCATGTAAATTCGGCGAACATAAACATAAATGATCGTGATGAAGATGATGATTAAATTAGAATTAAAAATCGAGAGCATTTCCTCCCGTTTGTTTTTGGAGCCGACGGGCTTCCTAATGTTTTTTGTACAGTAGTTGTGGACTAACCAACAATATTTTGTTAAATAAAAACATGGTGATGTTTTGTAGCCTAAATGATTACATGTCTCTTATTTAGCACATAGTATGATCCTATCCGTGACATATGGATCTTAGCAAAGATCCGCCATACAGTATAGCCTACCAGACATAAATCTACCGTACTATATCAGAGTCCATGATCCATTGCAGCTGGCTTCATTATAATTAAATGTATTTATC
>NW_011340607.1:0-3801 GCF_000735185.1 Notothenia coriiceps | reverse complement strand
TGGTCTCTGGTACTTTCAGTCCAACGCCTACTGCATGCACAGCGTTAGAAAAATCGTGCCTTAAAAAAAAAAATTAAAAAAAAAAAAGGAATCTTTTTTTTTCCAATTTTTTTTTTCACTCACACATCTGCGACCCACTCGAAACGGGTCCGCGACCCACTTTTGGGTCGCGACGCACCAGTTAAGAACCACTGCGACCATGTTCCGAAACACAATATGTAGTTCTGGGGGGGTTCCCGTTTGAGTCCAGTTTTGGATAGTCTGCCGTGGATTCATTCCATTTCAAAGAGCTCGGCGTAACCTTGGCGCACTGCCACTCCAACATCCAATTACAGAGCTTGAGGACTAATCACGGGGTTTGTCAAGAAAAGCGGATGTTGTAGTCCCAAACAATAGCTGAGGATTATGGGTAGTGTAGTGTCCTCGGCCATCCTAAACTCAGAAAAAACTATTTGTTTCTCCGAATCGAAGGTTAAAAACACAAAAGCATTGTACACAATTTAAACCAATCAATGTTGTGTAATCAAAAAGGATAATCTGATGTTTTTTAGTGGATGAGTAATGCAGATATCACTGTGTAATCATTTGACAGTGAGGGCAATACTTCCGGTTTTATTATGAAAACTTCGAGACCGGAAATACTGTTTTCACCCTGTGAGGGTTGACGCCAACTTTACATGGACGCTGCGGAAAGACTTAGTATATTAACGTTCTCCTGACGAGACCTCAAACCATCTTCGTAATATCTATCAAACTATAGATCCACACATCCACCGGACACGGATTCTAAAAGTACGATATACACTTCTCGCCAAACTATTCTACAATTTAGGATTTTCCAGAGAGGGTTATTAGTGAATACGACCCTCCGGAGCGTTTGCAATCAACGGGAGCATATGCCGCAAATTATTGTTTCTTACACGACCACTAGAGGTGCTAAGCTTTAAAACGTGATTATAGGTCGTAATAAGCTGCTGAACAATCAACCTATTTGGTCGTTTTTTGGAGGAGGACAGGCTGGCATAAACAGTTTGAGAAGGTTTTTAAATCTTCGTTTATTTTTGAGGATCCCCTATCACAACGAAATGTATGTATTTGATCTTTACAGCAGCAAGAACAGCATTTTGTTTGTGTGAACTACTTGGAATAGAGTGGCAATTAAAGCTGCTTGTATCAATATTTTTAAATTAACTGGATGGCAAATTGGCTACAAATCATTAGCAGACGCTGCAGTTTCCCTCAACTCTATGGAACTTTTGAGCGTCTTTAAGTTGATTGACCTGGCTTTACAGCGTGCAACCTAATCCCACAACTTTCATTTCCCACAAAAAAAACTCAGATAAACACACTGTTTTCTACCTTTTCAGCACCAAACAGCAAACTAATTATGTTAATGACTAGTGAACGTGTAGCAGCCAGCCATTTAAAAGCCATATTGTGTTAAGGAGTTGGTGGAGACCAAACGGTAGTTTAAATGAGAGAGTATATTGTCTATTAGCCAGAAATATCATTCTTAATTAATGGTTAAGTTACCAGGTGTCTTTTGGAGGACTAAAAACTTTGAAGTGTTACAAAACAGAAATGCAAATTAGGTACCTCCCATCAACTGGTTTGGAGAGAAGAGCAGTTTGCAGTGTAGGCTGCTCTTTAGGCAGTGCTGTAATTTGGCAGTAAACAGAGTAGAAGTAGTAGAGTTTGCAAACCAAAAACAATTCACCTCGGCCATCAAACCCATCTACGAGACAACAAAGCAGAAAGATCTACTTTGGTTACATTTCTATCACCAACCACAAACAGCTAATCAGCTATGCGAGTTCAATGTTCACCATGCCAGAAATAATTTGGCATAGGCCTTTCCATATCACATTGAACGCATCTAATATTTTCGGCCAAAACCACCTCAAACAAGCACACATGCATGTTTGCGTTATTGAGGACGTTTTATAGAATATGTCGTTTCCATTCCATTGCCGTTAGATCTTTTCTGACTGCTTAGTTAACGCCACCGACCAGTTACTATGGCTAACATTTGCACAAACTTTATCAGTAGGAAATCCAAGTAAAAGAAAATCGAATTCTAAACCCCACCGTATGACCGACCCTCTTGGGTTCAAAGGGTTTCAACAACTCAGCCAACTAATGTTCTGCCACTCAGAGTTTTATAGTCTGCTTGTCAGACTATGTCATTGGTCATTGGTTACATTGGCTGATAAAACTGCCTTCAACTCCTTCAGTGAAGCTTTAGTCTTTGTACAGCAGCCCTGGGAAGAAGAACCTCTCCCACTGAGTGACTTCCATTGACCTGACCACATCTGTTTGGTGGGCTGACTGTGGTTTGCCAGGTGTGTGAAGAAGGGCCAGAACACACGATCCAGAGCAGCGCATGCCATGGCCTCAGACAGCAGGGGGAGAGAGAGGTGTTCAGTCCAGCCCAGGGCGGACCAGAGTAAACACACTAATGAAACACTAATTGGACTCAACTTCCGGACCTGGCTGTCTGCGCCGAGTTTCCCTCCTCTCGCACACTGGCATGCACCTTGCCCTGTCCTGTCAGCAAGTTTTAAAGCAATGTGTTTCCGAGTGTGTGTCCTAATGATTTCATAGTGTCTACCATACACACTTCTGTCATTTACTTTTTCTCTGAATGAGTTGTTGTTGATGTCTCTAAGTCCTTATTGAAGACTATTTTTTTCTGTCTTGTCTCCAGACAAATACGTAATGCACAAATTCTGACCTACATTGACCCAGAAGCCTTTAAACATCTCCCAAATCTCAAATACCTGTGAGTATTTTTCATTGCATGCTTTAAAGAATGTCATTGAATTCCACATATGGACAGCATTATAGTAAAATATGAGGGATCTATATTTAAAATGCTTGAGTCTGGAAATCATTTTAACATTGTGATCTATTCATAACTTTGTGTTTATCAGAATCAGCAAGAAAAGTGACTGCACACTCTTTTTAGAAGATATTAAATGTAACTGGCCTGATTTCATTATTACTTATAAGTCCTTTGAGACTCCCTGGCTTGTAACCAGAGAAATACCAATAAATGAACAACCTTAAATACTATGTTCCGATAAAACAAAACTGTATTGTGAATTATGCTTTCAAAGGAGTATATTTCATCCCAAATGTAAGCTTTTGAAAACTTGTTTCTGGCGCCTTTTCAATCAAAGTGAATGGATTAATAGGCCAAACAAACAAGCGTTTTTCACCCGGCAGATAATTGCTTGTGTCATATGTGTAACGAAAAGTCACACTGAGTTATTTTAACTTACATAAGTAATGTACCTGATTAAAGTATAGTCTTAACTTACATATGTTACTCAAGTTACAGACCAAACATACTTCCAAGTACTTTTGTTTCATTTTACAATGCTAACAACATGCTTAAAGCTGTAACATAATGGGAACATATTTTCTTTTAGGGAAATACATTGAGTAATTGACAGAGGTGGGAGAAGTACTCAGATATTGTACTTAAGTATAAAGTAGAATTACCAGCATGTAGGAATACCCTTTTACAAGTAAAAGTCCTGCAAATGTTACTCAAATCGAAGTACAAAAGTATCAGCATTAAAATATACTTAAAGTACCAAAAGCAAGTTGTCATTCTGCAGATTGGTCCATTTCAGAATAATATATATATTACATGTCTTGACTGTAATTATTGATGTATTAAAGTGTTAAGTGTAAAGCTGGTAAAGGTGCAGCTAGTTTGAATGACTTTGCATACTGCAGGGTAGCTTGTGAATTTACTCCAGGTGGAACTAAAGTCTGATGAGACTGCCAAGG
>NW_011340606.1:0-2593 GCF_000735185.1 Notothenia coriiceps | reverse complement strand
TGTGTGACCTGCAAAGTGTTCTTGTGCATGCAAACCGAACGCAATTGTTACTTAGCCTTTCACACATAGGTGATGGCAGTGTGATGGTAGAGATTATTTGAAGGTCATCAGGTGACCCCTGGGCCTCCGTAAGCAGGCCGGGTCCTTCTGTCCTCAATGTTCCCACCCTTTCACATATCCTATTTTTTACATTACGAATGCAACATTTCACATGAGCCATACTGTGACTGTCAAAAAGGGGCAACATTTATTCTTTTTTTTTTTCACTATGACGTTCCGTCATTTGTTGTACGTACCGTGTACGTAATGTGACAATTAAAAAAAATATTTGAATGTTTTATATTTTGTTACAGGCATACAATGTCATCCTGCAATTACTGTTTGCACTGTTGCAGCTTTTCAAATGATCCATGCATTAGTTTTAACTGTCCAAAGGGGCAAAAGTGCAATGTTTCCATGTTGTTTTTACTCTGATATTCAAAACATGTTCAAAAATATGTGTGTATGTGTTATTAATACATGCAAAAGCAGTCAGGAAAAACACTGCTGTGTTCAAGGTGGAAATAAAGAGTTTTTCATTCTATTACTCAATGGTGACTTAATTGGGTTTTATGGAAATTCGGACCAAGAATCCACATATGTTGACATCATTTTTCTCTAAAAGTACATCATGTCAAAAGATGATTCTTAGTTTTTATTCTAATTAGGGTCCAATAAGCCCAAATAGCAAAGAGAAATAAAAAATGCATGTAAAAAAACAGCTTGGGCCTTAGGAGGTTTTAAAATCGTTCTGTGTGACACGAAAAAAAGGGGAAAATCGTGTTGGTGAACACGAATAAACAGATTAAATGTTGTGACTATAACACGAAATGCCGTTAGACTGGGTTGGTGTGTGTGGTCGCCTTGTAGTCACTTTGTGTTCTTGGCTCTACTGCTTGAAAACATTTTCTACTATTCGTTGTATTTGCGTGATAAAATGCTTAGGTCAGGGGTGTCCAAACTTTTTTCAAAGAGGCCCGGATTTGATAATGTGAATATGCCCGCGGGCCATTTTCCCTTCTGACATTTGTTAAACATAAAAATATACAAATACATTATTGTGACAATATTTTTTTTTTTTCAAAAGGCAGTATTACTAAAAACACTGCCTTTCATTAATGTCTAAAGAGTCAGATAACATTGAACAGATGATCTGGAATACCCTAACTTTATAGCGGGTTTAACCTGTTTTTAATAATGGGGTGCCAGTCTGATCCAGGTCTAACAAATAATAATCTAAAAATATTTAACAGCTTAATCTCGCCTCAGCCTCCAACATAAACCTCTGACGTATGCAGTTCTCAGTTCCAGCCCAGCAGCTATTTGGATCTAAATACGAACTAGTGTTCAGGCCCGACAGCTGCAGTGGAATCACAAATAATTTGTTCGCAATATTCGCTTCAAACCGGCCCTGGAACCGCTTTGGTAAAGAAGGGGTAACAATTATTTAACCTTGAGTCCAAGTAGATGTCCGAGCAAAATGTGAAGAAATATCCTCAAGTGTTCCTGAGATATTGAGTTTAAGAGAAACGCAGACTTAAAGGTGACCTATCATGCAAAATGCACTTTTGTACGTCTTTTATACATGAATATGTGTCCCCGGTGTTCCAGGGAACTCACCAAGTGTCAGAAAACACAACTTTCTCTATCTTCCTCCTTACCCAAATCTCTTAAAAAGGGGCTGCAACGGATCTGATACAGACTGATCCAGATTTGAACACTGTCCTGACGTCAGGACGGTGGCGCTACGGCTATTGGTCAATTCTCCATCTATCAGGGGAATGAGAGGTTGGGCCACGGCCGGCCATTGCCGCTCGAAAGCGCTGGAGACGCTGTAGTACATATGCCAGGCCTGTAAGTGACGCTGTATAGTCTGCCACAAAAGCAGCGAAGAAGACTTCCCTTGCATGGTTGCCATGGTTGCCCTTCTTTTTATTCTCCGCTTTGGCTCTTTTTCTCCCTCCCCGAGGCAAGCGTTTGCCCCTCCTGCTTTAAAACAAATGAATAATGACTCTATATAATCATATGTAAGGGATAATGTGCAGCGGCGCGGTCATTATGGGGAAAAGAACACCGACAGGCTGATCAGGAGCCCGACGCGAAGCGGAGGGATCTAGATCGGCATGAAGGTGTTATTTACACGCGTATTACATGGCCACATTCTCAACAAAGTAACAACATGACTCCCAATATTAATTGAAATGCTTTTATGGATTTAGAAAACGGTTTTATTGATTTCAAAAATAGTTGTATTGATTTAAATTGACATGTATCCGCTAAGAAAAATAGTCCGTTGTTACTGTTTGAACTAACGTAACAACGGCAGGAACTGCTTCGATAGTGTTTTTGAGGAACTTTTTGATTACAGATTTGAAAACATTGTTGCTTGCTTTAAAAGTAGCACAATTCATTATGTCAAACCTTGGAAAGTATCTAGATATCCCTGCCCTAATGCCAAAGTAACTGGCAACTGAATATGTGTC
Organism: Notothenia coriiceps; assembly: GCF_000735185.1. Taxonomy (NCBI): domain Eukaryota; kingdom Metazoa; phylum Chordata; class Actinopteri; order Perciformes; family Nototheniidae; genus Notothenia; species Notothenia coriiceps. The sequence continues at coordinate 71 of NW_011340606.1, read as the reverse complement.
GCCGTTTGATGTCTATGTCTGGACCGCTGCGTAAAAAGGAGGGTTTCTGCCCCATTACTTCTCTTCTTACT
>NW_011340605.1:0-346 GCF_000735185.1 Notothenia coriiceps | reverse complement strand
ACCCCTGAAACTCATCCAGTGAGAAACGTTCCGCGGTGCAAAAATAAGTGCGATTAAAATGCGTTAATTTTTTTAACGCGTTAATTTTTGTGTAATTAATTAATCTTAATTAACGCGTTAAAGTCCCGGCCCTATTTATTATATAACATTATTGCATCTGCATTGGATTATTATCGGATAGGGTAATCATTTCATAATTAACTACGTCTGAAAGCAGAAGTCTAGGGCAAACAATTGCAAGTCTCTTCAGTGTGCATGTCACAAAATGATTTAAAAAGAAAAGCCAAATTCTGAAAATAAAAAATAAAAAAAGTGAAATTCAAAAAAAAAAGTAACATTAAAAAAA
>NW_011340604.1:0-1564 GCF_000735185.1 Notothenia coriiceps | reverse complement strand
ATGTACTAGTTTTGTTGCATTAGACTAGCCAACTAGTACCATAACGTATTTATCTTACGTCATAAACATAAAATGCTTAAATGACATCATATGTCACATAACTTTAACCAAGTGTTGTTCTGATATCTCATCTGCAGATATCTTTTTGAAAAACCTGGATTTCATGTTTTTAAGTTTTCTGATGAAATTATAATCTCTGTTTTAACACCAAAGTAAAACAGGACTATGTCCCTATTCCATACAACTTAAAAATACAATGTCGAATGGACAGTATACAAGTGTTCGGTATTATGAGTTTGCGTACAACAACAACTCGTTTTTGTTTATTGCAATCAGTTGTCCAACTATAATGGCTAACCTTCATTGTTTATAACTATGTTTACTTTGTAGTGTTTTTTTTTTTCTTTTAACAACTTTGCATTTGCTGGCGCATTGTTGCTTCTCACCTCCTGGATATCAGGATAACCATTGGTAGGTACAGTATGTGCATTGTGTCACCTGGATACAGTCATAAAAGCATTGCTTCATGCTGCTTGTGGTCAAAAACTACTCAGGGTACCCTTACACTTTGACTTTTTTGAAGTGTAAACAAACGAAATAGTCCTTGATAAGTCCTGTCTATGAATACAGCAAACTGATCACAATGATGGAGCAAAGGCAATTTCAACTTAGCATTGGAAAACTTCTGAAATACTTTAACTCTGGCATTGGCTAAATGATTAATTGGACCTATTCCACAGTGAAAGATTCAGGTAAGCCCTTTAAAAAATATATGATTTTAGGAAAACTTCCATCCTTTCTAACAAGAACTCTCATTATCACAGAGTCTCTGAATGAGGTCTTCATGGCCCCACTCGGGTAATAACCCAAAGGTGTGCCAGGTCCAAATCATTCAGTCTATCATCACAGGAGGGAAATATTCTTTTTGAGGCACAGGGAAACAGAGTTCCAGATAAATAAAAAGGTATTTCTGCTCACTGATGCTTGTTAAAGTCGGAGCCTGCTGTGAGTGTTGTTGTCTCTATCTGTGTCTGTTTGGGTTCACCACATTTTGGATCAGAGGCCTGTACTATGAATCCAGTTCAACATACCCTGGATATGTTTAAGTTTTGTGGCTTAACTAACCCAAAACAAACGCAATCTCACTAAGCGGTCCTACGACGCTGGTTATCAACTCGCCTAGGTAACTCAAGCCAGGGTTTCTCTGTCCGGCTGAGTGTGCGTTCACGTGAAAAGGGCGGGGCTTGCAACATTTGACCAATCAAAAACATGGACAAGCGTACTGACAGCGCAGCGTCATACTTCCTGAATGAAAAGAAAACTATAATATTAGACAAATATGAAGAAGTTAAACTTTAAACATCCATGACTTAAAGGTGGGGTAGGTAAGTTTGAGAAACCGGCTCAAGATACACTTTTTGTTATATTCCATGGAATGCTCTTAACATCCCGATAGCAATGAATATCTGAAGTGCTTTGACAAAAAAACAATACAAATCTGTGGAAGCCGTAGTACTGTAAAAAGCACGACCAATCGTCTAAAATATCTGGATGGCCTACCTGC
>NW_011340603.1:0-1956 GCF_000735185.1 Notothenia coriiceps | reverse complement strand
TTTGAAGACATCCGCGGTTGTTTAGTTAAAGAGTGAAGCAGAATGAAGTGTTGAACAGTGTCGTTTAAAGTAGAAATGCTCCGTCAGCTACTTAAAAGTAAGAACACCTGTCGTCGGTGAAACGCCCCTCCTGACTGCAAAACGTCTCTCATTATGTGTTATAATGTTTTTTAACGGAAATTGTCTGATTATATAATCATATGCGCGGGCCGCTAGAGTCTGTTGATCTCCAGATTAACAGCAGCATGAGAATAACCTGCCGAAAGTGCCGATGCTCCATGGCGGAGGCTCCGGTAGAAATTGCCAGGATTTGCATTTTTACCCCCTTAATGTCTGACCAATGGTTGAACAGCATTTCCGAGCACATGACTTGTGTTTAAAGTTTATAGTCTGTTTGAGTTCTGCCCTGTGAACGCAAACCGAACCTTCTGAAATATGTAACAGTGTAACAAACTGTCGTCTGGTGCGCACCAGAAAACAGACTATTAATGGGTTTCATTTATAAAGCACTTCATATTTGACTTCAAATCTTCCAAAGTGCTACAAGCAGTGAGCATGAACGGTATAAAAACATTACACGGTAGCATTAATAAAAAGCAATACAATAACATTTTTTTCAAAACAACAGACAATAAAATACAATATTTTAGGTATTAGGTGTGAATGCGACCTAAATGTCATTTCATAATGTTTCTTAATGGCTTTCATTTTCGTAAAGCACTTTGAATTGCCTTGTGTTGAAATGTGCTATATAAATAATCAGCTCTCACTCATTACTTGATTGTCGTAAATTCACTGTTTCTCTTTCCGTGTTTCTCTTTTTAACCCCAAGCTATTGAGATCCTGTCGGACCCGGTGAAGAGGAGAGCGTTCGACAGCGTAGACCCCACCTTCGATAACAGCGTGCCTTCAAAGAACGAAGGCAAAGAGAACTTTATTGAAGTGTATGCTCCCGTTTTTGAGAGAAATGCAAGATGGACCTCCAAAAAGCACGTGCCCAAGCTGGGGAGCGTGGAGTCCACTTTCGAAGAAGTCGATAATTTTTACTCTTTTTGGTGAGTAGGGGACGTTTAATCTGCCGCCTTGTTGGAAGAGATGTTGATTTTATAAGGGCTTGTTTTCTGTAACGTGTAGAATAATCAGATTTATCAGTTATTGGTGAACATATCCAAAAGTATACAGAGTATGATCTAATCCGCTAACCCTTTACTCAACCCCCATATTCCCAAAAATACAACACGAATCAAAGCTCTTAAAAATATCTATATCCACAGTCAGGGGTTTTCCTATAAAGCTATAGTATGAGGTGATACTGTGGCGCTGATCTTGTTTATAAGATATATCAATTATCACGAGAACATACCCGCTTTCACACAAAGTACTTTGCCGCACTTAGTTCCCAGCACTTAGTTCCCAGCACTTAGTTCCCCCATGGAACTAAAGTACAGATCGCGTTCACACCGGAATAAGTTCCTGAGGGAAGACTACGCAAATGAAGCCGCTGACGTCACTTCGTCTTCTTCTGCTTTGGGTTTACTGGTAGGCCGCAAACAACTTCACGGCGTATACTGCCACCCGAAGTCCCCGGCCGGAAGTCCCCGGAGTTGGGGACTGGCTTCAGTAGAAGCTGCTGGGACTCCCAGCAGCTTCTACTGAAGCCTTCAGAGTAAATCGCCAGAACGCCGACACCTCCTCATCTCCACCGCTCCCATGTTTTCTTTTGTGTTGCAATAAGTTAGTCTCTCTCCGTTGGTGCGCAAGGCGAATGCTAATGCTAATAATGCTAATGCCAGCAAATAAAATGAACGTTTCCGAGTTTTACGGGGCGTGGTTTGCAATTCGCCCAGCCAATCAGAAATTGGAACATTTTCCTCCCCAGGATAGTACCCGCTCGGACTAAACGTTCTCATGAACTAAGTTCTCTTTTTGGTGTGAACGCAAAATCCCAGGAACTAT
>NW_011340602.1:0-2227 GCF_000735185.1 Notothenia coriiceps | reverse complement strand
ACAAACAAACACAAAGGAGACGGCTGGAGCAGTACAGCCACCACAGCGTTACCTAATGCAACTCCACACTACGTCTTACGGTGGCGTGTAGGAGGGGATAGAGAGAGAGCAGCGAAGGGGGGGGTGAGAGAGATGTAATACGGTTTCCTGATAAAGCTGTGGAGAGTATATGCTGCAGGGAGGTGGATGCACAACGCACCCAGGAACGAACGCTAGCTCCGGTCCTTTTTACTGTGGACTCGATGTCCTGACAGGCTGGTATTTGTGCAACCTGCACAAACACAATACTGCACCATGATTACAAATGGTGAAATACAATGTAAAACAACCGAAAAATACCTGCTCACTAAAACACAACCGCTCAACTCTACGCAACTACTAACTATACCCGCGGTCAGAGAGTGGAGATGTTTCCCCTTTGTTATGTAATATGACGCGTTTGGCGTAAGACCTTAAAAAAAAGCCGTTTTTAAGAGCAGAGCTCAAAATTGCTCCTTTCCCTCTGAATTCCTGCCTTTATGTCTCGTAAAACATATCAAATCCTACATTCACTTTTTTAATTGTAATTTTCAAGCAAGTTTAAGCATAAATGTAGAAAAAAAAAAACCCTCCAAGATGCTCTTTAAGCACAAATGTATTTTGTCTAATTAATAAATTAAAACAAAAAGGTGGCTTAGTAAACTTTTTAGTACATATAAAATAGGTATTAATGAGATCATCTATTAATTATGTTTCTCGAACTGCTACACATGTAAATGTAGATATTTATGAACATCTAAGTAGAATTGTTAAAGGTTTTAAGATATAAATGGGGAGGCGTGTGGCGCAGTGGATAGAGCCTTGGTGTTGGGGTTCAAACCCCACTGCAGTCAGCATGTCGTTGTGTCCCTGGGCTAGACACTTCACCCCAAATTGCTCCTGTGGGGATTTCCCACAGTATTGAGTATGTAAGTCGCTTTGGTTAAAAGCGTCTAATAAGTAACATGTAATAATGTAATAATGTAATAATAATAAATGATCACATCATGGGGTCATTAAGGTTTCAAACAGGTTCATGTAGGTAGGCCTACTATAACATGAAAACATGATTTTTAAAACTAATTTCTGAATCTCACATTAGCCTGTAGTTTGGTATGTTATTGATATGGACTGGACCCCCCTTCACAATGATCATCATTGACTTTTTTTTAGAGCAAATTAGGAGGGCCAGTCAGGCCACTAATGACTAATGAGCTAAATCATTCACATGTATTAGCCAATATACAATCAACATGCTTGAATATAAAAGGCAAGAAGAACAATAAACAGATGAACATTTAGGTTTTATGTGTAAATTGTGAGCAAACCATCTTTTTTTAAATATATTTATTTAATTTAGTGATATACGTTACAAGACAAGTGCATACAAGTAGTGTCACAGATACACAGAAGACAATAAGGAGCATTTACAATTAAAGACAAATAACAAATTACAAAATATACATGAAGACAAAGAAGAAAACAAAACAATTTAAGTGAGTTTAATATTGCAAATAGTTAACTCCTTAAACAAGCGGCAATGGGCTGTATGGAAGCAAACAAGAGACAGAAGTATTTCAATGTTGTCAGACACCGAATTTATAGCATTGAAAATAATTACTTCATGTATCTGAATTTTTTTGCTCCGAATTTACCAATTCAAGTTAAAATAATTTGAATAGTCAAATTCAGATCCCAAAATTCAAGTTAAAAAAATTCGAATGGACAATTTCGGTGCTTAAAATTCGATGTCCAACATTTAGAGAGAGCATCATCCGGGCTACCCAGACAGGATAAGCAATCGAGCCTGAATGCTATCGAACAGACTTCTGGCCTATCAGAGCACGGTCAGTCATGTGATCAAAACAACCCGGGAGAAAGATGACGGGGCGCCGGTAAGTAGTCAGTTTGTGCTCTTTATTTTACAAGCAGTGAGGGCTCGACAGCATGTTGTATCTTTAGCTAGCTAAATGAGTGATGTAGCCTTGTCCTTTCTGTCAGTAAGCTCCGTAGTTATCATTAAAGTGAATCACAACATTACCGTGTCCTTTTGTGTGTGTGTGTGTGTGTGTGTGTGTGTGTGTGTGTGTGTGTGTGTGTGTGTGTGTGTGTGTGTGTGTGTGTGTGTGTGTGTGTGTGTGTGTGTGTGTGTGTGTGGTGGGTAGGGTACGGGTACGGTACGTACGTAGACGACGACGTACGTACGTAC
>NW_011340601.1:0-10340 GCF_000735185.1 Notothenia coriiceps | reverse complement strand
TGACGATATGAACAATTTATACTGAAACAAAATCCAAGTCTCACAAGAAGCGTCTAAATGAGCCCTGAGCGAAAAAATGCTAAAGAAGTTAGCACAGAACTCACAGTATGAATACAACTTTACTGTTGTTCTGATCAAAAGAGGTCTTCAATGGCATTAAAACGATTAAAACGCTGCTGAAGGTTACTCCATAGGTTAATCCAATGTGTCTGTCTCTTTCAAATGATTTCTGATAATCCATCTTCATATATTATTTACTAGTTTTCAATTTTCAGAGCGAAACATAGCTTTCGACTGCGTGCGCATAACTTTCACTTCTCAATGGAATGTGTCGATGGTGCGGCTGTAGGAACTTTCCCTTCGATTCTATTGGCTCTAACGGTTCAAAAGAGATGTCAATCATCAAAATCGACCAATGGGTCCAGAGATATGGAAAATCCACCTAAATGACCCCAGAAGGTTTTTAATTTTTTTTGTTGCTAAACCTCTCTAAAAAGGTCAAATGTATCTTGTTTTGCATCAATCTTGATACAGGGTACTTATTATATGTTATAGTTTGGATTCCTAAAGCTTTTAGTCAACCATCCCATCATCCAAGGTTAGTTTTCACTATAAGTAATGTCTTTTTTTTGGACGGACACAATAATTTACAGTTTTTTACCATGTTCAATCTGAATTTACTTTAAAATAAAAAACATCTATAATGATTCTGACTCTTCTACATCCAACTCACAGGTTTATCATTACTTTGAGAAAAAAGATTATTAATTGAACCCTTTTAGAAGGGAAGATATGGTCATTTGTTCTGGGAATGTCATTTTCGAGCCTGAAACCTGAAAAACAGGCTCGGGGCTTAAGAGGTTAAAAAAACAGAACATTTTATTTTGAACATTTTTAGCAACAGCTGGAATATTTTTACCGAAGAAATATTTTCAAATGTTATATTTTAAAATAAATGATAAGATCATGAAAAAGAAGATTTTTAAGGTAAAAAAATATATAATATTTGAAAAAATAAATAAATATTTCTGAAAAATGTAAAAAATATTTTGCATATTTCAAAATACAGATAAAAAGTGTGAATATATATATATGTAAAAATAAATGATTTTATATCAATAGAAAAATGTGTTGTGTATTAATAGTGCCATCACATAACTCCGGTGAGGTATAAACATATTTTAATACATATTTGCACAAATATTTTTATATTTATTTGTTTTTGTATTTGGGATTGTGGGAAATGGTATTTCTGTACACACAAACTGAAAGATTGACAATAAAGTTGACTTTGATATTTCTGGTTTCAGTGGCAGCGCTCCGACCTCCAGATCTTCGTCTCCGAGGCGAGAGTCGGAGCGGCGACTCTTCAGGTAACCGTCCACACTCAATGTAAAATATAACAACATTTTACACAAACTTTTTAACATTTACAAAATATTAATTATGTTGAATATTCCCGCTGGTGCTAAAAAAAAAATATTCAGATAATTTTTGTATTTTCTGATTTTGTTTTAAATATTCAGATTTTATAAATATTCAGGTTTTTTTAAAATATTCTGATATATTTTTTTATCCAATATTTCACACTCACAATTCATGTAAAATATAACGACATTTAACACTAACTTTTTAACATTTCAAAATATGACTTCTGTAAAATATTCCCGCTGGAGCTAAAACAAAAACATTTACATCATTTCTTTATTTTATTTTAATATTAAGATTTTTTTTAAATATTACAATTCTTTTTTTATATTCAAAGACATTTAAAATATTACGTTTTTGGATATAATTTGATTTTTGTTTATGTTCAATTTAATTGTTTATGTTCAGGGTTTTTACATTTTCAGATTTTATTTAAAATATTCACTTATTTTTGTAAGTTCAGTTATTTAAATCAGATATGTATTTATGTTATTCAGATTTGTTTTTAAATATTTGAATACATTTTTTTAATATTCAGATTTTTTTTAAATTCAATATCCCAAAAGAATTTCAAAATGTAAAGATACAAAAAAAAAAAAATGGTGTTATTCTTCTTAACCCTTATGTTGTGTTCGGGTCTCCCGTGACCCGTCTCAAGTTAAAATGATATAATAACTACGCTCTAGTTTCTTTTATCGGAACGAGGCTTCATGATATCCTCCACAACAGCTATAAAAACACTAGGCAAGTCTGAAGGTCTAAAAAAAAAAAGTGTATAATTTGGTGTTCGGGTCTGGGGAGACCCAGCAGAATTGTTTTGGGTGACTCGAGGTCAAATTTGGCCCAATCAAGATTCATCTTTGACTTTACCCCCCACCCCCTTCATCCACTGTAACAATCATTTAAAACTTGGGGAGATTGTATTCTAACATTAGTCCATTATAGTCAGATAACGTAATGATCCACTGTCTTCACTATAGGGAATATAATGAGTGGATTTAATCAAATGTTTTACTTAAATGTGTGGTGTAATGTGTTTTGGGGCCATACAATAAAATGAAAACAGGATTGTAGGGTTATGAATGCATAATAAGTTAGTTATGATGTAGTTAAAACAATATTGGATGATAGTAATTCTTTTTGAGTGTTTTGGACTCAAATAAATCAGAACACCATGAACGGTAACAGCTTTCGAACACAACACACGGGTTAATTATTTCAGGAGTCCCCCCCCCCTGACTCCGTGTATTTTTATATTTCTTAATTGATTAATTAACGAGCGTTTGTTTGTCTCAGGTCGGCGTCGGCGACGTCCCCGAGGATCCTCACCTCCATCAGAGCGCTGTTCCAGTGAGACGTCTCTTTCATTATTTCACACTTTATTATTTCTGTTTCTCTCTAAATTAATCTGAACTAATTAAATACTGTATCTCAGCAACATCTGAATATATTGAGAAAAAAAGTTGAAATATAAAATTCAATATTTGTTTTTATAATGTTGTGAAAGTTGAAATATTTGTTTTATATTTTTTTATTTGACTAACCATATCCCTAATTAACAATATTAATAAAAAAGAACAATGATATATTTTTAAATAATAATGAAAATGATAATAAAACAAATAATGTTAATAGTAATTATCATTAAAAAAATACATTTCTAAATATAATGATGATAATAATTATAGAAATAAAGCCGTAAGAGAAATACTTACTATAATAATATATAATACTTAAATATTTTTGAGAAAAATATTCTGGCATATTTTTAAAAGGTGGTATAAATCCTTCAAAGGGTGAATTGGAATATTTCAAGACGAGCCACATTTTGACAGAAATAAAAGCGTAATTTATCGGGAAACTTCAGAAAGTATTCCCTGTAATTTTTCCTGTCTTTGCGAACTGACGTCACGTGACTGTGACATCATGGGACTGTGACGTCACGTGACTGTGACGTCACGTGACTGTGACATCACGGGACTGTGACATCATGGGACTGTGACGTCAAGTTACTGTGACGTCATGTGACTGTGACATCACGGGACTGTGACGTCACGTGACTGTGACGTCACGTGACTGTGACATCACGGGACTGTGACATCATGGGACTGTGACGTCACGTGACTGTGGCATCACGTGACTGTGACATCACGTGACTGTGACATCACGGGACTGTGACGTCACGTGACTGTGACGTCATGTGATTGTGACATCACGGGACTGTGACATCATGGGACTGTGACGTCACGTGACTGTGACATCACGGGACTGTGACATCACGGGACTGTGACGTCACGTGACTGACGTCATGTGACTTTGACGTCAAGTTACTGTGACGTCATGTGACTGTGACATTGTGTTACCATGACATCATGTGACTGTGATGTCATCAGGAGGAGGCGGGGCCAATCAGTGAGCAGCCTGCAGGAGGATATGCTGTTTCCTGTCAGCGTCTGTCTGTCAGCTCGACTTCCTGTCAGAGCTCTGCACGTCCTGGTAATAAATACAGGCTGTATACATAATATATATATATATATATATATATATCTACATTTATATATATAACATATAAATGTATATATATATATATATATACATTTATTTATTATATATATACATATAATATACACTCGTATGCACACAGATTAGATTTACTGTACTGAAATAGATTTGATAGAGAAGCGTGTTAATAAGACACACGAGATAAGCCTAAAGTACTGTTAGAAAATAAACAAACAGTAAATATGCAGTAAATTAGAACACACTGTATTTGACCAACCTCCTCCTAAAGGAAATATATATACACATATATGAGTTTTTTGTATAGGTTTATAGTTAAATATAATAACTTTTTGATTAATAACACTTCTTATATCTGAATAAGTTTAATATGACCTGCAGAGTGTCTCCCCCTGGTGGACTCAAAACACACTGCACCTTTCTATAAGGTTATTATTGAAAGGGGTCCTTAGTTTGAATGCTTCATTTTTAAATGTTTGGTAATTTGGTAACTAAGATTCCCTGAAATATTTGTTTAATGCAAAAAGAAAATCCAACAAGAACGTCTGTCTGTCTGTCTGTCTGTCTCTCTGTCTGTGTGTCTGTCTGTCTGTCTGTCTGTCTGTCTGTGTGTCTGTCTGTGTGTCTGTCTGTCTGTCTGTCTGTCTGTCTGTGTGTCAGGAAGCTCATGAGCAGGGCATTAACGCTGTGAGGTTCAACTCCAGCTCCGAGCTGCTCGCCACCGGAGGAACCGACCGAGCCGTCAAACTGTGGGACGTCAGAGCAGGTGAGAGATTTAATAAAGACACAACGTTTAAATAATAAATATATGAATACAAATAGTAATAAGGTACGCATAGAGGGGTTTGGATCAAGACGATCAGTTGGAATATTTCAAGATAACTTAACTAATTGGCGAGCTAGCAAACATACTACCGAATTAACCCGATAAGAATAATGATGGTTTATTTAAAAAGCATTAGAGTTTGTTGAATTTTTATGTTTAATATTTCTCAGTGTGCACTCAAACTGAGAAACAGTGTTCGTGTTAGTTTGTGTTAGCTTAACTGTTGTCGTTAGCGTTCCGTGTTTCGTTTCTGATTTTAAGTTTTTATTTATTTCATTGTTTTATTCTGACGGATGCTTGTGGTCCTCAGGCTCGCTGATCCACAGAGCGACGCTGGAAGGCAGCACGGAGGGCGTCACCTGCATCGAGTTCGACCCCAAAGTGAGATTAACTTAACGTACTAACTTAACATTTAACGTAAAAATGTACCGTACAAGTTCAAAGTTCAAACTTAACGTGTAAAGTTTGTTTACGTTGTTAACAATTTAACGGTATGTTCTGACGAGGTGTTTGTTTACGATGTTTCTGTCCTCAGGGCCCGAGGGTCCTCGCCGCCTCCTACGATAAGTCGGCTCTGTTGTGGCGGCTGGACGACCCCGTTCCCAAGGTAACCACGAAATAACTCACTGAAACAACCTGAGACGTCACTCTGATCTCACCTGTCTGTCTCACCTGTCTGTCTCACCTGTCTGACTCACCTGCCTGTCTCACCTGTCTGTCTCACCTGTCTGACTAAACTGTCTGTCTCACCTGCCTGTCTCACCTGTGTGTCTCACCTGTGTGTCTCACCTGTCTGACTCACCTGTCTGACTCACCTGTCTGTCTCACCTGTCTGACTCACCTGTCTATCTCCCCTGTCTGTCTCACCTGTGTCTCAGTAACCTAATCAGAGAATCAAATGATAAAACTACAGTAATCTGATTACTTTCCGTTACTTTTGGATTACCTCGATATCAAATGCAATGCAAATAAAAACAAGAGAAAATAAATAACATGTCTCATCTGTCTGTCTCACTCTCTCTCACCTGTCTCACCTCTCTAACCTGTCTCACCTCTCTCACCTGTCTGTCTCTCAGGTGACTCTGACGGGTCACAGCAGGAGGGTGACAGCAGCTCGTTTCGGTTTGAATCTGCAGGTCGTGACGGGCAGCGCCGACAGAACGGTCCGACTGTGGGACCTTCAGAGAGCCTGCTGTGAGACGCACACGCACACGCACACCCACACCCACACCCACACACACACACAAACAAATATATATATTCTGGCAACAAGTCGGGGTATTTGGCAATGAACTAAATATGAAAAAATATGATTTTTATTTAATTTGTCAATGTTTGTGTGTGTGTGTGTGTGTGTGTGTGTGTGTGTGTGTGTGTGTGTGTGTGTGTGTGTGTGTGTGTGTGTGTGTGTGTGTGTGTGTGTGTGTGTGCAGGTGTGCAGGTAGTAGAGGTGCCGTCATATTGCAGCGACCTCATCTGCACTGGGTATTGCATCATCAGCGGACACTACGATAGCAAGATCAGAGTTTGGGACACCAGGTGACGTCATTCACCTCATGAAGCCCCGCCCCTTTTCCCACTTCCTGTTTAAACGCTAATGTTAAACCTGATCATCTTCAGCTGAGGTGATGGGAGGGTTTACAGCATCCTCTGTTAGTGACCGCAGGACAGTAAAATCTGATATGAGGACATTTTTAATAACTCTTTAATCTTTTATGTAAAGTAAAAATGTTTTGATTTTAAGAAAAATTTCATCATTTTAAGGAAAAGTCAGAATGCCAAGAAATTGAGAAAGTTTGTCATTTTTTGGGGAGTCAAAATGTTATGATCTGAAGAATTATTTTTGAATTTTCCGATTTTTTTTTTTAATTCGAGAAACTTGAATTTTCAGAAAGAAATCAAGAGAAATTGGAAAATAGTAAAAATGCTGTGATTTTGAGAATAAAGTTAGAATTTTAGGAAAATGTCTGAAACATTTCTAAAGAAAAATACATAATTCAGAGGTTTGAGAAAAAACGCAATTATGATAATTATTGAATTTTAAGCAAAAAGGTAACATTTTAGGGTAAACTTATGGAGCTATTTCAGGGTCATAAGTTTTGATCATTCAAAAAAATACAATTTATTTGAAAGTCCAAGTTTTCATCCTGAACTTTGAAAAATACAATGTTGTATTCAAAACAAAAAGAAGTATTTGAAATAATTTTTCAGTTTGAATATTATTTGGATTCAGTTCAGCAATTTTTTTTAATAAAATATTTATTTTCATATTTCACTTTTACTGTATACATATTTTGATATTTGAATACTTGATTTTTTCAGTTTCAGATTTTACGTTTTCAGATTTAAAACAATTATTTTTTCAGTTTCAAATCTTTCTTTTTCAGGTTTCAATCTTTTTTTCGCCTTCAGATCGTTTTTTTTCGCTTTCAGACTTTTGACCCTGATATTGCTTGGGGGGGGCGGGGCTTACCAAAGAGTAGTTTGGCACCCTGAGTGACAGCCCTCCCTCTGTCATGATGCCTTCATGGATGTTAGGTAGCGCAAGAAATACAACTACACACTTTCTAAACACAATACTCCCGTGATTGGTGGTAAACAAAACTGATACCAGCATCAAAGTTCCGTTAAGCGAGCTGTTGAGCATCGTAGTGGCAACCATCAAGGTATAAGAGCAATAAACTGTGCTAGAATCTGAAATCACGTATCCGCAATCAAGCGTTGTCCTTCCCCACTTCCACGTAGCCCCATGAACGCAGCATAGTATTGGCTTGGTTTTTGCGATCAGAATCAGAATACCTTTATTAGTCCCACAGGGGATACATTTACATTGTTACAGCAGAGAAGAGCCAGAGACAGCTTAATGCTACCTAAAGCATGCATACAAAAAGTATTAAAGATTAAAAAAAGAAATTATATATATTTTTAAAGTTACACATTTTACATAATACACACCCTGTGACAGTTCTGCGGATTTAGCAGCCAGGCAGGGCCGGCCCTAGACTTTTGGGGGCCCTAAGCGAGCTTTGGCTTGGNTATATTTTTAAAGTTACACATTTTACATAATACACACCCTGTGACAGTTCTGCGGATTTAGCAGCCAGGTATATATTGCACAGTTTTTAACGGCATATATATATATTGCACATACTGCAAATATTGCACATAGTTGTTATTTATCAATAAGAGGTGTTATAGTCTGTGTTGTTTTGTGCGGGGTCTACTAGGGGCTGTGCTGGTTGTATAGTCTGACCGCTGCAGGAAGGAAGGACCTGCGGTATCTCTCCGTGAGACAGCGGGGGATTGCGTCAGATCCACCAGAACAACCTGCTGGCTCGTTGCGGATACGTAATTTCACATTCTAACACAGTTTATTTGTACTTGATTGTTGCCAACTACGATGCTCAACAGCTCGCTTAACGGAACTTTGACGCTGGTCTCAGTTTTCTAAGATCCATGAAGGCAACATGACAGAGGGAGGCCTGTCACTCAGGATGCCAAACTACTCTTTGGTAAGCCCCGCCCCCCCAAGCAATATCAGGGCCAAAAGTTTGAAAGCGAAAAAAAGATCTGAAAGCGAAAAAAAAAGATCTGAAAGCGAAAAAAAAAGATCTGAAGTGAAAAACGATCCGAAGGTGAAAAGCAATGTGAAACCTGAAAAAACAAGATTTGAAACTGAAAAAATAATTGTTTTGAATCTGAAAACGAAAAATCTGTGCTGAAAAAAATAAGGATTCAAATATCAAAATATGTATAAAAGTGAAATCTGAAAATAAATATATTATTCAAAAAAATTGCTGAACTGAATCAAAATAATATTCAACCTGAAAAATTATTCCAAATACTTTTTTTTATTTTGAATACATCATTGTATTTTTCAAAGTTCAGGATAAAAGCTTGAACTTTCAAATAAATTGTATTTTTTGAATCATCAAAACTTATGACCCTGAAATAGCTCCATATAAACTTTACATTTTGAGATTCTCAGCAAAAAATTTAAATATTGTGATTTTGTGAAGTAAAGTAAAGATTTTGAGAAAAAGTCAGAATCTTGAAAAAAGTGAGAATGTTGTGATTTTTCTAACGCTCTGTTTAGACCGTGAGAGTCGTTATAAAAACATGCTCTCGTACAGCAGCAGCTCCTCACAGCTACAAACATCAACGCCAAACCTCTAATACACGTTTTTTGGATGAAGTAATCACAGATAGTTCGTTTCTCTCCTGAAGAACTGTTATAACTTAATAACTCTTCATTTTAAAAGCTTAAAAACTATTTCTCTGGCAGGTAAAGCTGGAGACGATATATCAGTCTCGCTCTAACAGGAAGTACCCCACTCCTTTCATTCGTCCTCCGGGTGTCGTCACGGTTACTCTCCGTCTCCCTCTGTTACCTAGCAACAGCCCAGGACCCTCCCTCCTCCTCCTCTCCTCCTTCAGCTGATGATTGACAGCTCTGTCTTCCAATCACACGCCACTGTAAAACCTCCCTGAACCTCATTGGTCAGATTTTTTAAAACAAATTATAATCTCCTTTTTTTATTTAACTTGTCAATGTTGGTATATATTTGCGTGAAATATATATATATATATTTGTATTTTTATATATTATATCTTATTATTTGTATTATTATTTACAGCACTTCAATAATTTATATTGAGTACAAATTAAGTTAAATCCATCAATAAAGAGACCCTGATAAAAAAAACATAAAGGTAAAAAAGCGAAAAATCCTAAATAGTTAGGAAAACAAAGAGTTTAATTAATAATAAAAAATATAAAATACAAATTAAATCATAAACCATCTTCATTAACAAACTCTCAGTACAAAAATAATAATAAAAAAGTCTTAAAAAACATAACAAATTAATTAACATTTATTAAAAGATAAACTTTATTCCATTAAACTCCTTTTTAATAAACGAGTTAATGAAGGTATTCTGATTCTCACTTGCAGGGCGGTGCGATGCATTCAGGAACTTCCCGCCCATGGGAAAGTCACGTCTCTGGACATCAGCCCCGACCATTGCCATCTGCTCAGCTGTTGCCGTGACGACTGCCTCCAGCTGATCGACCTGAGGGGGCGGAGCTACGAGCGCGTCTGCTTCAGGTACCGCCGTTTGAGTTCGTAACTTTGTGATTGTTTGTGATGACACATTTTCTCAGTGTTTTTTTTTCTCTCTCTTTTAGAGCCGACGGGTTTAAATGTGGCAGCGACAGCACGAAGGCTGTCATCAGGTGAGTTCAGGGGCCGTCGGGAAATAACACATTCCCACTGAGATGTTGACATGGAGAATTAATATTCCACTTATATTCCTGTCTTTATGCAGCTGTGCAAACTAACCAAAACATCTCCTTTGAAAATCTGGTTTATCACCAAAATCTGTATTTTACAAGGTTGCACTTGAACACATCATAACATCATTATAATTTACCTTCGTCAAATACTTACTTGAAAATTACCGTTTATTAAACGTGCATTATTGCCATAAAAACACAAAATAAAAAGCATATTATTATTATTATTATTATTATTATCTGATTCCATGCGTGTGCCTCTGAAACAAA
>NW_011340600.1:0-2689 GCF_000735185.1 Notothenia coriiceps | reverse complement strand
AAGTGAGCCTATTTACACACCTGAAATCACTGAACACTTAACGAAAGGAGGCTGCAAGAAAACACAGCTAAATAGGGTAACTGAACACACCACTCTAAACACATAAATCAACACGACACTAAGCACATACGAGTTAACCCCTGTTAACAGAATGTATCACAATCAATAAGACCACACAAGTTAAACACAGAACGACAAGCAAATAGCGAGAGGCGTCTGTTCCTCAACAGAGCCTCCAGAGTGTCAGTTGTCCCCAGCCTTTGTACTCCTCCCCAGCAGGTGTGTGCCGGCTGTGCACTTCGATTGGATGACGTCTCATCCAATCACCTCTTCGGACGCAGCGAGGGCGGGACCAGGAGATGACAGCCAATGACGTCGGGGCAACCCCACAGCTCATCAACATATCACACACATGCACACAGCTGCAAACAATCCCAGACAGATTAACGAGCAGACAAAAACAGCAGCCGTAACAATTCCAAAGGGTTCACATACTTTTTCTTGCAACTTAATATATATACAAATAAATAAATATGAGCACACATTGTCTCACAAGCAAAAAAACCTCAACAGGCCATATTCTGAGGATACCACTGAGCATGTTTCAGAGTTTACTCCAAACATTTCTACAGTTTCTTAATCTGTCCTAATTATGGGATTATTACATTTTTGTAAAAGAAGTATGAGGACTGACTGGCCTTACAGCAGGTCCTATTTCACTGAATCTTTTATCATTATTTATCTCTCTGGAGTCACATGGTACTCCCCCACAGTAACTAATTATGAACATTAAAAGACTGAAACTGGGTTACAGCTCTCTTGAAAAGTGACAAACACACAAATGTCACTGAAGTGTCTTCTCGTGGGGTTGCAATATTTCACTAAACTAATTTACTTAAAATAACCCTTTATTTCTTTCAGATTTAACATGAAAACTCCTTACACCCACTAACTTGCATTATGCATTAGTATGCATGCGTCATACTTAGCAGGTTGCTCTGCAAAACCATGTGCTCACTTAAATGTGGATTGTCTGCATTGGATTGACACTAAAAACAAACTGCATTGAGTTTGAGACCAGTTTATCGGTTGGTGTTGGCCTTCAGTCTGTTCAATGAGTTCCTGGAGAGGATGGTCCAGTTCTGTTTCACCCAGGGGCGGATCTACGGGGGGCAGGGGGGGGAAGCTGCCCTCCCCCACTGTAGAGCCTTGCCCCCCCAGCTGCCCCCCTAACTTTTGTTTCCCTAAAACTGTACTAAAACAAACCTACACTATTTCCACAAGCAACGAAACAAGCATTACATTAGTTAAAAGTGAATCATTTTAAATATCATTTACGTCCCGTTAAAAACGCAGCTACGGCCCTGCATTAAACTGCGGAATGGCGTTCACACAGACCGCGGCTCACAGAGCTGCAGAGAGGGAACGAGCTGTCCCAACACCTATGGATCAGCTTCCCCTGGGAGCATTTCCCCTTCCACTAGTTTTGTTTTTACTTAGGACGAGAGCTTGAAACTAAATATTAATAAAACGCTGCCGTTTGAATCGATAGCATTTAACAGACGGGCGCTGTTTGGAGCGTTACGTTACAAAATGCTACGCAGACAGTGCTTGCTGGGAGATCGATCACTTTGCTAAACTATGCGGTACTATTAAATCCACGTAAACTACACATCACAGCAAGATCAATGAAACCAGGATACATCCATTACCGTCAAACTGGATCTGAACACAGCTGCCTGTGTGCGTTGTGATATGCTACTTATTAGCTACATGGCCCTAACGTGTAAAGTTATACAAGCATGTATCAGTGCTTTTCACAAGTAGACTCTTGCAGGCCAGAGTAGCTGGAGTGATTCAACAACAACAAAAAGACATACATGTCTGAGAAGTGATCAGGACGAACAGAAAGAGGAAAAGGAAAAGAGAGTTCACTGAAGAGACCAGGAAGGTCAGAGCACGAGGAAGAGGAGGAGGAGATGAAGACATTAGTGAAGAAGAAGAAATGTATGTGAGGAAGATGAAGTGTCAGAGAGAGGGCCAGAGGCAGGGATCAGGAGGCAGATGAAACTCCAGCTGGACCACATGGTATGTTCTTATTCTCTGTACATATTCCATCACAGTAGCACAATCTAGCAGCTCTTAGTATTGACAAATATTGATTGAAATGTGTTGCTGCACAGGTCACCTTTAGCTCTCTGAAGAGATGGGTGATGCCATTTGTGTACTTAATTATAACTAAATACTTTTACTGTACCAGTAAGCAGAATTCTGAGTATTCTCTGAATCGGGTGCCTTTTAGGTATTTACATCTTTGAAAAATGAAACCAAAATGTTTGGTCATAACATCTGGTAGTGGACTACTTACATGTTCCCACCTCAGCCATGTAGACCATGTAGCCATGAGACCATGTTTAGCTAAGATATGCCACCACATGGAAGTCAAGGACATTACAAAATTGTAATATTTTGCAAAAATATTGTTTATTTTGTAATAAACAATTATTTACTATTATTAATTCATATAACAGAGTTGAAATGTTGAGCTTGTCAATCTTAATCTGAAAATACAAAAACTGAAATATAGGTAAGAGAAGAAACTGACACTTGCCTTTCTTTGCCATCTTTCCTTCAAAAGACTTCTGTGATGTAATTCCCTCAATGCAGATCACACATGGACTGATCCATT
>NW_011340599.1:0-3706 GCF_000735185.1 Notothenia coriiceps | reverse complement strand
GCTAAATTTTACCCGCAGCTGTTTTTTGATTGTACGTCACTTTTTTTCCATAACATATTAAAGTCTCTCAGTCCGTGACTTTTCCTGAAAGTGTGTTATGTAGCACCCTCTATTGTTAAAAATTGTCAATAGGAAGTCAGATTGAAAAATCGCCAAATAAATTGCCATTTATACCCATATCCGCCAGCGGGTAATATTCACCTCATAGAAAATGCAGCGTAAACATGACGTGTTGCTATAGCAGCGCCTTTTGTCTACTGCGGTTCCTTATAGATAGAGAGATAGAGAGAGATAGATAGATAGATATATTGATAGATAGATAGAGAGAGAGAGAGAGATAGATATATAGTTATAGATAGTGTAACATCTTGAAGAATACAAGATCTTGGATGACTGAGCTCACGTTGAGGACGTAATGCATGTGTGCAGGTTACGTGCCAGTTGAATAAAGATGGACACTCGGAATGAGAGAAGTAGTCCGCGTCGTCTGTTTATGTAGACAATTATATGTCCATAGAACAGAACATTACAGATGGATTGATAGATAGTTATAGATAGATAGAGAGAGATTGAGAGATTTGTACCTAAACAAAACACAAGTCTAACACCAAGCGTTTAAATCAGCACTTGTAGCGATATTTTATACTTCATGCTATCTGCACAAACTATGTCATATGAAAAGCTGAGACTCCACAGATTCTATTGGTATAAATGTCATCCCTGTGCGATCAAAACTCACTGTTCTGTATGATAAATAAAAGAACATTGTACCTTGCAAATCAATAGCGGGTACATTTTACCCATTGGCGGTTTTATACAGCGACCTCTGGCGGTTCTAGTGTTAATGATGTACCCGTAGTGTTACTCAACAATAAGTATCACTGTCATGAACTTAAATAGCACATTTAACATACAAAATGATAATACATTGCAACACAGTTTCTAGCACAACTCACCAACAACAATGCTCACGTCTCTGTGAGGGGATGGCGGAAATGACAAATAGGAAGTAAACAACATCGTGCAATGGGAAAGTATTCCCACGGGAAACCTAACTCAAAAATATAAAATAAAACAATCTCATAGAAATAAAATTCACAATCTTCTTATGAATTAAGCATTCACAAACTAATTATTATGAATACACATTTTTAACTCTGTTACACCTGCAACATTTTATTGCAATGAATCCAACAGTTATTGAGGCACATCACTACAAATGTCAACTTATGCTTCTCTTTCATCCATAAATGGCTATACAGTGTTTTTTTCAATTCTTCTGGCGGATTTGTCATTCATGTTTGGACCAAGCTCCACGCTAATCCAGCCTACAGTTGTTGGGATATTTCAGTGGACATCATGGTGGTTAACTAGCAGTGCAACACTGCCGAACCTAAAAAACAAATGCCAAACAAAAATAATAATTTCATCCTCAGCTTCTCATCAAACTGTATTCCATATATATATACTTCATAGTGCTGGAAAGCTTGAAAGCGATGCAATCGGATCTTTTGTCTGTTTTGTTCTTGTTCAAGGTAGAACTGTTGCACATGACACTTACAATTAAGTTGGCATAGAAACAAGGATACATCTGTTTGTTGTATCTTTGGAAAAAGTGACATTTTATCTACAAGATGACAAGAAAACTATTCACTAACAGGCTGTTTCAGTAAGAGTCTTCTTTTCTCGAAATATGTTCAGTTATAGTTCATTTTTTACACTGACCTTTTATCCTTTCTGTAAAATAACCAATAAGAAATATACCTAAAGCCAGACGGGAACCCTGAAAATGCAAGTTGTGAAAAACACGTACACAGCTCACACACAGTCATACATTTATATACTTCACACCCACACATACTACTAACTAACACACATTGACAACACACACACATTGCCTCACACCTCCATACACACAGATCAATATTCATGGCTGCCAGAGTGTGCAGTCAGTTCACGCTCATATTAACATGTATGACCTCAAACACCCCCAAACCATGTTACTCTGTGATCACACCGTTGTGTTGCATCAGGAGCTTGTTCACACTCACTACTGATGGAATACACCGCCGCCGGCTACAAGTCTAAGATTTGTTATTCATTTGTTTTAAAGCTCAATAAATAACAAAGAAGACCTTTGACCGGCACTTTTATAATTTTGTCCGGAAGATTTAAACTTTAACACACGTTGACTGGCGAAAAACTCTGCCCGGTTCCCTCGGCCCCCACTGCGGAGAATAAACAGAAGGGCAACCATGACAACCATGCTTCTTCACTGCTTTTGTGGAGGAAGTTACAGCGCCACGTACAGGCTCCTGCATATGTACTGCAGCTTCTCCAGCGGTTGGAGCTAAACGGAGCTGTCTCGTGACAGACACCATCCGGTGAACATTGCGTGTGGACGGAAGCTTTTTTGCGATTGCGTTTGCTTTAATCCTATGAGTTTAGCCGTATGCGTCCTCGTGTGGCCGGGGCCTTAGTTGAAGGGTACTTGTATTGGTAGTGGTATGAAATGTTTTGAGTGATACCCTGCCCAACATGAAGCTAAAAAGGTTCATTTTTTTCAGATTGTTTATACGGCAACAGGATTTGTCATGAATTCATCAGTTCAGCCATGACTGTGTAAAATCCAGTGGCGTTTTCTCCTGGAGGCCAAGGGAAGCCAGGCTTCCCCTGTTTTATCGGATTGTAGTTATAATTTTAATAAATAAATAAAAACACTTCGTTTAGTTTCGGAAATTCTTTGTTGTGTGTTGCTGCCGGCCCGTCTCTCCCCCATTCTCATTGAGTATTTTACAAAGAGTGAAACAGCGCCCCTCTAGATGTTATGGTGAAACAGTAGATTGCACTCTCTGTTGCGAGAGGAGGCCAGCCGAAATTTGCTTCCCTTGGTGAAAAAAAATGGAGGGATTGACCAATCAGATGAGGCTCACGTCATGCCCCTGCCAACCTGTGATTGGTCAGGCCCATGCCAGGGAAGCCAGAGGCGGCTGGCTTCCCTTGCCTCACAATCCAATCAAATCGCATCAACTTAGTGGTGCAGTGACGCGTCCCAAAAAGCGGGAATAAGCTGCGCTTGGTTTCCCTCGACAAAATAGCAATGGGATTTCTCCATAGGACTTTGGAAAATAGCTTGAAAAAAGGTCAGTGGAAAACTAACCTGTTAGGTAAATGCACGTTTTGTTCAGTCGGATAATATCCACATGTCTACCCTACTTTTATAATTTTCGAATCATAAATCTAATCGATAGAAGATAGATAGCGTCACTGCACCACTCTCACCGCCGTTAGAAAGTAGCAAGCAACTGAAGCAAGTGCAATTATGGAGGGTGGAGATTTGGAGTATTTAATCAAAAATAATTGTACTAAACTTCCGCTGCAGCAGCAACAACAAATACAATCTGATGACAGAGCCAATGCCCAAACTGGAGCTGTGTACAGCGAGGAACAAAGGAGCGAACCGGACGTAAAACGTTAAAGGTCTCCTGATTTAGTTTGTGAATGAATGCTTATTAGAGTTTCGGCTGGAGAGTGCGTGCGGACCTGTCGGTCAGATAACAGGCGTGTGTAAGTCCTGCATCTGTATGATACAAATGTGTGTAAAATGATACCGTGCGCTGTAATCACTCATCTGGTTACGTTATTACATTGACCACCACACACAAAATATGTGCCTGCTGTCAGTGAGATAAGCCTATGATAGCAA
>NW_011340598.1:250495-254301 GCF_000735185.1 Notothenia coriiceps | reverse complement strand
TTCCGCGGCACACCTTCATATGATCATTATAGTTATAAAAAAAACAAGAGAATAAAGGAAAAACAGTTATGAAATACTATATGGCAGTAAAACAAGAATACAGTTTGAAAGGGGAGTGATTTGTAAAATATCCATAAAGAAAAAGAACATCTGCTTACAGTTGTGTTTCATCTGGGTGTTGAGAGATGTATCCATAGATCTCTTAATTTTGCTCTCAAAGTGCACCAGATTGATGCTTTTAACTTCAATATTTAAAAAAAAATCTCCCCGGGGGAGCATCCCCCCGGACCCCCCTAGAGGAGGTGAGGTCCGCTCCCCACTCGTAAAAAAAAAGAACTTTACCCCTGCCTATATGCCGTGAGCTGATTATCGAGCCTTCATTGTAACAGTCGCGGGTTTAATGTGTGTTTGCGTGTGGGGAGTTTTTTTGTGCGTGCTCTATAGTGCCCGTAATAGTGTTCACTGGAGTCCAGCACCTCAGCACCCCCACTCAAAATACCTTCCCGCGCCTCTGCTACCAATAGAAATACATTGCTTTTAAAATCATTCTGTGTGACACGAAAAAAATGGGAAAATCGTGTTGGTGAACACGAATCAATAGATTACATTTGTTTCGTGACTATAACACGAAATGCCGTGACTATAACACGAAATGCCGTGAGACTGGTTTGTCTGGAGATGCTGGAGTGTCAAACCCCCCCCAAACAAACAAACGGTAGGGCTGAGCCACTATCATTACTCTTAAGTCTTCCACATTAGCATCATTGGCTCCACCATTGAAGTATCAGTTCTGAACAACTATTTCAACAATGTAACCTGTAACCCCATCAAATAATGAAGTAGCTTAAGCCTAAAATGTGCCAATTGCCTTTTGAAGTAGCCTATCACATGGTTAATGTTAGCCCTATAGGCAGTAAGCTAGTTAGCATGGCATGCTACATTACATCAGAGCAGATACCAAATGTGAATCTTAACAAGATGCTGTTCAGGAAAGGCATTCAGAAAAGGTCAATTAACTGTTGAAAATGAATATCAACTGGCAATGGTATTTGCCTTTAATGTTTGTCATCGAATACAAATGAATTTACAATTTTAATCAGCCATTAGAATTTTGGCAAAAACATGACATCCACACAATACACATCTTACACCTGAGATGAAGTATTTTCAACTCAATGTGGGACTATACACATTAATGAAGACAATACAGGATGGTCACAATTTGTGATGTGACACCTCCTTTAAACGGGTGTAGAATAACATTATTTCCTGTGAAACCATTGTGCTTTTATTACTGATAAATACCAAAAATAAATAAGGCCATATTTCCATTTTGTCATTTCTGCTTAATGTGCTTCACATGGCTTTTTCTTAAGTGAGACATTTGGAATTTATTTGTACCCTATGTTAAGCACACAGAAATGACAACCCTTTTTGCTCACAGGTCTTTTTCATCTCCTTGTTCGCATTAAGGAGCTTGGCATTCTTTCTACTTCATGTCTCAACTTCGCTGAATTATTCATGCCTTACAAGAAGCAATGCAACATATCTTAGCTTTAGGGAAAAAATACTCTAACTTTTAGCATTCCTAATGAAAGAGGATTTGAACATACAGAACGTAAAAACAAACAGAAGCCCATAATATTCAGGGTGCTGCTTTATTTAATTGAAATTGTACTTTACTTTCATTATTGTGAATCCATATGCTGATAAAGTAAGATACTTTTCCAAGATATAATCATTAGCTTTACTGCAAGATCTTTCGACAAGAACAGATGCTAACTGATAGTACATGATTTATTAGTTCTGAATATCTTAAAACAAAATCACAAAAAAAGGTGTCTATTTATTCCTGAAGAGACAAACCTCTCACACGCCACAATTTAAAAGTAAATAACCATTTTGTTCTGAAGTGATTGTTATAATAAGAGTTAAAGACTGCTAGCCTATGTTTGAAGCAAAGTAAGACAGATGGCTAATTGCTAATCTTTGGAGACCATTACTGTTTGAGTATAATATGTGTATACAAAGTGTGATTTGGCTATAGTGCTGCCTTCTGTTAAAGAGCTATCCCTACCTGACTAAATAGCACACCATCCACAACAAAGTATTTTTAATGCAATCTCTCCTTTACCTAAACCTAGTCTTTGGCAGATGGAGACAAAACCAGTCTACATAGTGTAATTAGGGGCTTGCCAATATTAGGTTCACCAAATAAAGTGCGTTAATTGACACAATAGTTATACGTAGATTCTATTTTAAAATATCTCCCATAATTTTCAAGATTATACTGTTATCTTTCTACACAGTTATCAATCTAGGAACATACAGTTAATTATCTTGATGTAGAGCTTATGTTGTTTTCTTTTGTACATCAGTTTGTAGATATATAAGGAATACACTGCAGAAAGATTGCGTTGACCAACTGGAAACACTTCCTGCATACAGCACATCGGCTACCTACTGTACAATACCATCTCGCCATTTTCCAAATCCTTTCCCGTTTGAATGACACCTTTGCCACCATCTAATTTTACATGCAGAAGAAACAACAGTATCTGCCCAACAAAGTGGCTTGTGAACCACTTTTGAATGTGAGTTAGGCTGTCCAAGACAGACATTGTAAATGGCAGGATATGCCGGCATATCTTGTTATAGGCAGGTAATTACTGAGGTCCTTGGTCGGTTTGACATCCTTTGTTTTATGGGATCAGGTATTCTGCCCAATGAAAATCATCTGAGAAGTTACCCAAAGCTTGGTGTCACTTTAAATGTAATATGAATACAGGTTTAGAAGTTATCTTATTCTCATATACTAACGTGACAGCACTGCAGCAACAAGTATTTTTCTTAAATCTTTACTCTTTTATTATAATGGTGTTAACCTCACTATATTTATGTACTTTCTACAACATTGAGCCAAGAGCCAATAGCCATAAAATATGACCAGAGGCTCTCACAGCCAAAAATACGATCTCTATTATATAATTTTGCAAGTGCAGCAGGGCACTCACTCTTTTTTTATTGGGACTTTGGCTCATTCCTTGGGAATGTCTTTTGTTACCATATTTCATGTGCAAAGAAAACCAACCGCATCAGGGCAAGATCCTAACGGTAAACAGTCCTTAGTGTATACCAGACAGGAGGCAGCATAAAACTTGTCACATGTAGCACGCACTGTCTGAGGTGTCCCCTTTTTGTTTAAAGTACCATGACCATGCAGGCCCTTAAAGTCAAACCCTTCTCACTCCTCACTCTCCTCCTCATCCCCCTTGGTGCCTTTACTCCAGCGCTGGAAGCAATGAACAGTTGAAGCCAGGAAGAAGCTTGTCATGATGGCCACCACAGACACAGAGATGCCAGAGAAAATGATGATGAGCAGGTCTGTGAGAGTCAGTGTGGCCTGGCACTCACGGAAGCTTTCCTTGGAGAGCTGGGTCAGGGAAACACGTCTGCCGTCCATGGGGAGGGAGCACTCCATACCTTCCACCCCTGCATTTGAAACAGCAAATTGGATTAGACAGATTTACTGGACATGCCGAGTGGCAGTGAATGATGTCATATTTAAGGACGTTTAGATGAATATATTCATATGGCAGCCACTCAGAGATGACATCATATAAAACAATAGGCACAACGTGTGGCTACATGTGCTGTGTGTACACCACAAATGCTTTTATTTCCCCACAGATGTAAAGTGATGCATATTTGCCCATTAGAGACATTTTTCAAACCTGATCAGATATAGAGTGCGTATTTGATTCAGAAAGTGTGCTGTTGTGGAAGATGACGATTCAAGAGAGCAA
>NW_011340598.1:233935-250465 GCF_000735185.1 Notothenia coriiceps | reverse complement strand
GAGCTGATTTAAATAACTGGAAGGTCAATCAGAAGTCTTTACTTATGAGTGAAGTTACACCGTACCACCCATCCACTGCAGGTTTCTGTGGAAATAAGTCAAGTCAAAACACAGAGATACTGTTTATCTACTCTACTGTTTAACCGTGGTATCTGCTACTAGCAAAAAAAACCGTGGAACTATTTAATTTGTATTAGTTAAGCTGTTTTACTTCTGCATCCATGCATCTGACAAACACCCAGGTCCTCTACAAAAAACGACTAAATAGGTCGATTGTTCAGCAGCTTATTACGACCAAAGTGTAGCACCTCTAGTGGTCGTGTAAGAAAGAATATGCTCCCGCTGATTGCAAACGCTCCGGAGGGTCGTTTATTCACAAATAACCCTCTCTGGAAAATCCTAAATTGTAGGATAGTTTGGCCGTTAAAATGCTTTTTGGTTAGATTTCTAGTGAGAAGTGTATATTGTACTTTTAGAAGATGATTTGAGGTCTCGCCATGGAGAACGTGTATATGCTTCGTCTTTCCCCCTATTCATTTATATTGACGGCAGCGTCCATGTAAAGTTGGCGTCAACCCTCACGGGGTATTCCCCTCGTGTTCAAATGATTACACAGTGATATCTGCATTACTCATCAACTAAAAAACATCAGTTTATCCTTGTTAATTACACAACATTGATTGGTTTAAATTGTGAACAATGCTTTTGTGTTTTTAACCTTCGATTCGGAGAAACAAATAGTTTTTTGGGAGTTTAGGATGGTCGAAGACCAGGGCCTGACCAATTTCCTGCCCTAGGCAAGATTTTAGCTGGTGCACAAATACAAAATTAAAACCTATAGCCTAATTGCACACAAAAACCATTATTTCAAAAAAAGAAGATTTCACATAAACCTCTGGTTTTTACTGTAATTTACATTAATTACAGCAGAGGGAGCAGTCCTAATCAAGTGAAGAGAGGGCTGTAATCTAGTTCCACCTTAAAAATGACACTTGACCCGCCCCCTCGCTCCTCCCCCCGCAGCCCCGGCTCCATAGTTTATGGACGCTGTATGCAATATAGGCGTAGTTCTGTTAAGATAAGATAATAGGATGTACTTTGTTGATCCAAATTCGGGAAATTGTTTTGTTATGAAATTGAAATAAAACTTTTTTATTTTTTACCTATCTACCAATTGGATCAAATATAAAAGTCAGCCGAATTACTATTGATACTGCAAGGAGACGTATTGTGTGAAGAGAAATTGAAGATGTTAATTGCTGATATATTTATGATCCACGTCACGTATTAAGTTTCGGTGGCACACACAATTTAAACCAATTAATGTTGTGTAATTAATAATAAATAAACTGATGTGTTTTAGTGGATGAGTACGGCAGATATCACTGTTAAATCATTTGACAGTGAGGGGAATACGGTTTTATTATGAAAACTTCAAGACCGGAAATACTGTTTTCACCCCGTGAGGGTTGACGCTAACTTTACATGGCCGTCACACGGTCTCCTGGTGAGACCTCAAATCATCTTCATAATATCTATCAAACTATAGATCCTACACATCCACTGGACGTAGATTATAAAAGTACAATATACACTTCTCGCTAGAAATCTAATCAAAAAGCATTTTAATGGCCAAACTATCCTACAATTTAGGATTTTACAGAGAGGGTTATTTGTAAATATACGACCCACCGGAGCGTTTGCATTCAACGGGAGCACTAGAGGTCGAAAACTTTAAAACGTGATTATAGGTCGTAATAAGCGCTTGAACAATCGACCTATTTGGTCGTATGAGTTGGAGGACTTGTTGTGAAAAAAACATTTGCATCGCTTTTACACGGTTTGGAAAATGAAATAATTCCTTTGATTTTAGCTGCTATCTGCACACGGCAAATCTCATGATGCCTTTACTCTTTAATACACTTTGAATATTGTATTATATTAGCTTACCCATTTATAAAGCTGATATTGATCAACTGTATGTTGTTTTTTACTTATAACTGTCATCCAAATGAGATGCTTATGTGCTTTATGAGAACAAACATTTTTAGAAATACATTCTAAATTATATATACTTTTATTGGTCTTCACTTGTGGATTTGCTGTACATAACTGCACTATAATGAGAGTAAATTGAATATGTTGGATGTTTAGACCAGATAAAAAGAGGAATTTGAAGATTCCATCATACAGTATGTTGTGAGTATTAAGCTACCCTCATCAGGGTACACATTTTTCTTAGATTCAGTCTTATCTGCCCTTATTTCTAATAGTTAAATGTAGGTAAGTGTAGTTATACAAGCTGAATTGAAATTGTCCACAAATGTCTTATTTATTTTGTGACATGCAGTATTTGTAGTGATTAATTAACTTGAAGATACCAGAATAGCTCATACAGTAGCTGCAGTCCTATGCGAAGTGAGGATACAAGTGTCAAAAATAGAAATATTGACTTGGTGTAAGTATGTTTAAAGACATTGCTAGGCTTTTGTAGGCTAAGCTATGTTTGTTAACAGCCTTTTGTTTGACATAAAGCTGCCCACGGCCAACACAAATAGGATGCACTTTGGTTTCACTTTAGTTCTTTCCTCACTAATCTGAGGTCACATGCACTACATCTGGACCTCCTTGCTCAGTGAGAGATGTGCACATCTTGCCACAGACAAGCCTGTAATGCTGGGAAACTTTAATTATAGTGTTTTTTTTAAAAAAAGATTCCACTTTTGGCCAAGTACCACAGCTGTTCACTAATCCTCCCTTTTGTCAGGCAGTGTAATAAGCCTGTGTGCCCTATTGTGTAATTGTGCTCCTTAACTGCAACAGTTAAGCTCTAGTGGAAAGCCATTATCTCTCCCTGCACATTCTGGGGATTTTGTTGTGGGGTAAACACAATGGAAATGTGTATTCAAATAGGTGACAAATATATGCAAATATATTTGAATGTACATTTCAGACAGCTGAAGTGTAGGATTTGTTTTGTTTGTGCTTATATATCAAGAATGTTATGAAAATGATAAAAAAAATATATATATTAAAAAGGAAAAAAATTGATGTCCCATTCTACCCTTGTCACTAACTATTTGTTGATTGCAATATATGTGATTCTCTATGATATTAATAATCATAATTATTAACAGGCAAGACCTGACATGACTGTCTCCAAGGCAAAGTAAAAAGTATCAGATTTAATGGGTTACTTTTTTAATGTAATTAGTCTGTTATGAATATAAATAAAATCAATTTGTCTTTAGACAAGACGGCGCTCCAATTACATTTGACTTTGTCTTTAGGATCCTTTTTCATTTAAACTGAACTCCAACAAGTACATTCTGTCTCTTTCTGAATAATAGTTGTTCCTTTCCTTGCTGCTTATGTTTCATAATTTAACAGTCACTGCGGATACTGTACATGACAATCATCACAATAAATCAACAATCTATGATAACGAAGTAAAATACACTATAGTTTATAAAGTCCAACCTGATTTTTAGTGATGCTGAAAGAGATGATGGAAAACAATAACAAAATAAAAAACCTATTCCCTAAAAGCCCTGCTGAGTCAAAATTGAAAATGAACTGGTGCTTTTAAAGTGAGAGCCATATGGTTAGTTATGCAACACAATTCTTAGAATATTAGATTTAAAACAAACACATGAGATTAACCTTCTCTAAATGTGCTGTACAGTTGTTTGTAAGCCACTTTAAAACATTGTATGTTTTCCAGACTGAGCAGTTCGCTCACATGCAGTAACATTGAATGTACAGTATGTTGATCTCCGATTCACAAAACATATGGTAGACATGCCTTGCTGTTTAATCATGCCATGAATCATTGTGCTCTTCTTTGGCTCTACCGGGATTGTTGGTATTGGCAGCTGATCAGCTTGGAGCCTCAGTCTGGACGCTGGGTTTACTGTGACTCACTTGATGTGATCCTGATCCAATCTATTTATTTTCTGTGGAGCTTTTCCAGCATGCTGTTATTTTTTTCCTGTTTTTATTAAGCTTAACTGAAGGCAAAATTGTATTGATGACTCGAAAGTTAAAACACATCATTTGAATTTAAAGGAAATGTGTTCAATGCAAGGACCATCAATCACTCTTTGTAGTTAGCCAGTCTAATTGGAACTTATTGTTTTGGTAGTTTAACTTATGGGCTCAATAGGGGGGAGAGACAATCTTTTATAATGAAATCATCGCGCTGCATCCTCCACATGCTTTTGTGCAATGTAATTATGGTTCATATTAAAGTCTTGCAAAAAAGTTCAGAGGTACCACACCAAGCGCAAGTAAGAAAACTGCAGGATGTAAATTAAATAAGATCAAAACAACTGTATCTCCATTGCAAATACTTGGTTAGTTGTCTATTGGTTGCATTTAAAAAAGAATTATACTAAATGTAATGTGCTTTCTGCCCCACAGGTCTTGTTTTTCCATGTGTGCGTATTTGTATATACTGTATGTCTTGTGTCTACTAATTGAATGTTAAAAGGAAACGTGAGAATCGGTATCTTTTATTAAGGGATTAGGGTCAATAAGTTTTATCAAGCTCTTTAAGAGTTCAGTTACAAACCTAATTAATACTGTAAAGAGTTAATCAGACGTGCATGGAAACCAATTCCACACCATCACTGATTTCCGTATATCTTTTTCCATCGTCACTGAACACTTTGGAAACATTAAGCCATTGTATCCAGACATATTTTAAACACGTTCATTAGGATTTGAAATATACAAGCATTATTAAAATGATTTATATGAACACTTTAGAGTTTTATTCTTATCATATCTGACGACACATTGAAATGCAGATTTAATTCAGAAATAATGTCAGTTGACGGAAATTATTGCATCCAATAATAGGAACATGGTTTTACTTTTGTATTTTGACAAAGCATGCTGAAAATTTTGCTGACTGTTCAGAAAAGACCCAGAATGGATGTACTGCCAAGTGTGTGCATTTACATGTGCAGTATCAGTAAAAGTATCCTCCCACACTGCAAGGCTTCATCTCTACCCACATATAAGCTCACATGTTTCTTTCTCCATACAGTACATTGCCAATGTGTGTAAGTGTGTAATTTAGCTCTTTGAGGTTGACAAAATTGTCAGTAAAACACATTGAATCAATGAGTCTTTAATTTCAGATTCAGATTACTTTTAGTCCATGACATTTGCATAACATGGTAAAGTGTCTTTGGTACATAACACAACATACTGTACAGTTGACACACAACACGACTATTATTCATCTTAAAGGGGCCTTTAATGCAAATGTTAAGGTTCATATTTATATGTTGTGCCTCTACTGAGACATGTTTACATGCTTTCATGTTCAAAACGTCTTTATTTTCTCATACTGCCTTTGCAGTAAGCCCTCTTTTCACCCCCTTGGAGATGTCCCGACCCTTACTAAATCATGTGTACATATATTGTGCCAGCCAATAGAAGCGCAACTGTTACCCTCCAGAAAAACGCGGGCAAAAATCCTTGATTATGCGGGCTAAATTCCTTGATTTGCGGGCTAAAATCCTTGATTATGCGATTAAACATGCAGGGTTTTTATGTGATTTTATGCGGTGAAATTGCGGGAAGTTGCGAAATATGCGGAAAGTTGCGAAATATGTGGGGGAAAAGAATAACAATTTTTTTAAATATTGGGCTGTCTTATTTATTCTCTCTCACAAACAACCTGCCACTAACGTTAAACCCCTTTACTATTCAATTAAACACATTCAATTTTTATTTATTGTAAAAGCAATTGGGCTATTTTAATCTCACACACACAAGACAAGTTAACTTTTTTTTTTCTCAACTTTGTGTGGAAAAATGCGGGGATTATGCGGCCTGTTGATAAATATGGGGCCTTTTAAAAATCTGCGCCATTTTGCTGATTATGCGGTTAATTCTGCCATCGCAGAATCGCGTTTTTCTGGAGGGTCTAATTAATGTCACTATGTCATGGAAGTAAACAAAATAGTCCAAACGAGGCTTGTCAGGCAGGGGGAAACAAAACTCCCTTTGGCGGGAACTTTGGGTTTTTAGTCATTGCAAACCATTGTAATTCTCAAAAACCTATAAAAGACCGTACAGGAAAGGGAAAATGCATAATAGGGGCCCTTTAATTTAAGTGACTCAGTGGCATTCATAATAAAAGTGCTAAGTTGATTGTTCTTCAACTGTCATGTAGTCCATTAACATGTCACGACAGACCGATCCTCAGTAGTATTAACAATAAATCAATCAATTAACATTAAAATTAGTAATTGTGATTGGTGAACATGTGGAAGGGAACACCCGCTAGTTTAATTTGTAGTATCGGTCTTTAACATATAAAACCTACCCTAATGATTCAGTCTCATTCCTAGTCATGAGCTGGAAAAGAAGAACTCATCGTAGGACTATACCCTTGAAATCGAAACGGTGCGTTCACTGTCCTCCATATAAATGATGTCTGAACAATAAAACTATGTGAAAGTGACCGAGACATGGAGCGCAGCACTCGCTGATTTATCGTCCTTTCACTGTGAGATGAGATCGGTCAAGGTGGCCCACTGTCCCCGTCTCAGAAACGGCACTTTACTGATACATCAGTACATTTTTAAGATGCACCCAGGAATCATATTTGATGAGCCCAAACATCACTGTAGTCCCGTGCCGGAGCACGCCGACACATTAAATGTAATCTGTTTTTAATGATTGTGCATAATTTTTAATGTAAAAAAGGATGGATTTAATAAGAGCCTACAGCTTTCTCAATCAGAATTAACTCGTTTTTTTAGACTTCAAACGATTAAAATTGCTTGTGCATCAGTCAAAAACGACTATCAAAGAAGTAAACTTATGTAACACAAATCATTCCGGTGCACTATCAGGTATGTTGGCAACACGGCTTTGTTACATTCCTGGCGCGGACAGTTGATGGATTACATTTAGGATTACAGCCAGACGAGGGGATAGTCTATCCGCTGTCTCAGCCGTGATTGATCTACCTAACTGTGACACACTGATATTGGAGGCTTGTGTCTCCTCCCTCCCTCAACACCACACTGTCTGTCCAGATTGATCTCTGCACCAAAGGTGAACATCAGAACAATCTTCAGACACCAGCAGGAGTAACATCTCCTGCCTACATCTTCTCCTTTAATCCAGTTGTGCAAATGACTCACAAACCTGCCCCCCTCTCTATTTTATTAAATGAGAAGATTTTGCTGCTCAGGTCCAATTCTCAGTGGATGTAAAAAGAACCAGGTAGACATAATTACAGAGAATTCTGCAGCTTCTTCTGAAGGAAATCTGAAGGGAAAATGATGATGAGACATTCATGCTAGACGAGGGGCAGAGTAGGAGTGGGAGAGGAGCAGAATGTGTCAATGCACAAAATGACAAGCGTTCAAGTGACAGTGGGGCGAGCGTGAATCATTCAGGAGGGAATTCCTTCTGCGTGGAGACTCACTGACATCACTGTACCATGGGCATGTTCAAGATGTATCATCACAAAAGCACATATTTACACATAAAACTCCCAGGTACTAGAGATTTTGAATGAAGGGGATGTATGAATACAATGAGTAGATTCCTTTTCGTCTGAATAATAAACACTTTATCTGCCATCGCTATTCATTACAATGAAACAGGTAAATATGCACGTCTTGTTGATTTATGCTTCGCGCTGCAGCACATGCAGAAAGTATCCATCATCTTCAGTTATGCACATTTGCTGGTGAAATAAACCATGGCTTTTCACCTTTAATTTTTGACTGGCACATTCTGCTTCTGTACTTGCGGCTGACGCTATCACACTCTGTAATTCTGTCCACCTACAGTGTATTCACACTCTCTTTCCAGCGCTCTCACATCCCAACTTTAAATAAACGTCAATTTAGGCCAAGATAAAAGAAGCTGTCAGCCTGTGGAAATGGAGTGGATATTTTATCATCACATACTCAAGTAAAGATAGCAGATAGTGTCGTGTGCGGCAGGATCATTTGGTCATATTTTGAGTTGCTCCTGCCGTGTGGTAACAGGTCTCTGGGGAGCAACTTGATAGGCCGTGAAGGAAAATTCAGACTTCGACCCTGTCACATGAACTGCTACTTTGTGGTAAAACTGTTCAGGTCATTACAAGTGTTGATAGCAATGCTGCGAGGGCTTCAGCCTCAAACTCTCATGGGAGTTGTCCTGCCTGTGGGCAGCTCTAGCTCCAATTACCCTGGCCAATGTGCCGTAGAACTGTGTCACTCTAAATTATACATGGCCTTTGTTCATCCTTAACCCAAGAGCACTGGAGACAGCAGTGGATCTAGTTTACACTCATCCATCCGTTAAAACATTTATGAACATGATTGGTGGCTTAAAACGTACAAATGGTACCCAAAACTGAGCAGAAGGAAGGACGGTAATTTGTGTTTCTGCTGCGCATAGGAGACTGCCGTGCGGAGAGAGATCTGTTTTATTCCATCCAAAAGCAAGTCCTGAGTCTTAGAGCATCTTCCACCCACTCGTCGTGCTGACCTGCAGTAATCAAACTTATGCAAACAGAAGAGCACGCTACTTTGTGAACTTCAAATCACAGGGGAAATCAGGAAGTGAAAAATGGAAAGGGAATTGGGTTTTTCAGCACGGGCTCTGCAGCTGCTACATTATGCAGGCCATCGCAGGAGGGAACCACAGGATGAAGACTTTGAAAATAGCAGTACCCATTTGTCATATTTGATTGACAATCTTTTAATTACTTGAAGATTGAATTAAATTATTCTGTTGATGCTGTATTTTGCTGTATTCTATGTGAACTTGGAATGCGTGGTTTGTTTGCCGTAGCTTTAACCTTTATGTGTTTCGAATGATAGTGGAGCTCTTGGCTTTTAGAGAGGCCACACTCATATATAGTTTAAACAGTCATTTAGTGGCCTGGTTTGTTGTATGATGAATCAGACATAAGGATGCAACACCCACACGGATGGAAAAATAACCCTGATTTACAATACAAAAGTAATTCCTGCGTCTGTAATTAATCTACTTGATGAAGAATGAGATATTCAGTTAAAACACCCACACTCATGATGGTGGTTAGAGGCAATGTGTACTGAAAATATTATCAAGTTACCCTCATTAACTAATGAGAGTCCATCTGTTATTTTGTAACCACTTCCAACACAGTTTGCAGGGAATAGGTCATCGCATGTTTTCCCGTTATCGAGAGCTCAGTCATTATGGTAATTAGGTCTGGCAGTATGACGTCTGCGTGTATGAAGCGCCAGTGTTTGTACATTTGCACTTAAAGGGGACAAAGGCAACGGGTGCCTGTGAATCACTTGCTACACGGTAAACTTCCCTGCTACTTTGTATTTGTTTAACAGAAGTCTGTTCGACAAAACAGATTTTTGTGCAGTGCTCAAAATAGTGATGGAGCATACAGGAAGTATATGTCAAAGCTGCCAATTCATGGGTTGAAAAAGATGTGCACTATATTCTATTGTCAATATGCTAATTGAGAGGCACTTTTCATTGTCTTAAAGTAAGAAAATTAAAACAAATCTGCCATGCGAAGGAAGACATAAACTAGTTTTAGTGGATATTTACAGATCAGTGAAACATCTTTTTGTCCTCTCTGACCTCACACAGAGGTGATTTGCATTGCTTTGAAAGCAAAGAGCCTCAGAGGGAAAAAATATATTTTTTTCCTCTTGCTAAAAAGTTATTTGCAAAATATATCCCGGCAAAATATATTGGTTGAAGAAGATGATAAATTATAGAAAATAAAGTGTGTGTGTGTGTGTGTGTGTGTGTGTGTGTGTGTGTGTGTGTGTGTGTGTGTGTGTGTGTGTGTGTGTGTGTGTGTGTGCGCTGGGTAAATTGGTGAACTCGTCTCTGGGGTCATAAAGCAAACACTCTCTGATGGGGATGTAAGAGCTGCATATGAGGTGAGATACACATTACTAACTCAATTTGAGAGTGTCTATACACCGTGGCCAGTTGGCAGCGATGCCCGCAGCTTGGCCAGGTATTTGGTTTCCTCTGTGTTGTTGATGTCTCCCTGGCCAGCACTTCTAATGCAATTCATTATGCTTTGCGGTTGACAACACTTAGAACCTGTGATTAATGCATGTGCAGCCTGTGACTGAGGGGAATTGGGTATTCCTGCCAGTTTATCAACTTTTTCTTCCTCACAGACCTAAACTTGTCTTTTTGTGGGGCAGAAGCCCTTAGAGGAAAGAGAAAGAAGTATCAATAGCAGGGTACACCATGGCCCAAATGCATGTAAGGGTTTTTGGCTTTTGTGTGTTGTCAGCAGTTTGCAGCAGCAGGGGTGCACAGTAAAAGTTATGGCGAGCCAGAACATTTTCGTTTTAATTTGGAAATTGAAAAACTGCCAAACTTGTAATGAAATCCTTTGTATAATTCCAATATGATGCATTATGTGTGTATGCCATATCCATATGCTGAGGCTTGGATGTCTTACCAGATAAGTTAAGTTTTAAAAAAGTCACAAATTTGAGTCACAACATTTTGTTCACTGATTTTATGCCCTTAAAAAAAAGTACTTTGTTTATTCAGGTCGACATCTCACACACAAACTTTTGAATAATACGTTTAAACGTTCACAATCCTTATTTGTACACATAGCACTGCACTGTGTTTAACACTCAATTATATTGAATAAAATACTCCTTGAACGTCCTAGGGATATGTCATAACACTGCAAGACATATTCATATTAAATTCTCAGATTAGATCAGAATTGTACAATGCATTAAATCTGCACAGATATAAATATGATAACAGCACGAGCTCGTAGTTATGTGTGGCTGAACTGTCAGATGTGTTTATTTTTGCGTCCCCTGTTCCCACGTGCTGGCTTGTATTGATGAGATAACTGCTGTCAGTGTCCTTTGTAAGGGCATTCCTAGTAATACACAAATGGCTGACCTTCAGTAAAAACACTTACGGTTCTCTCTGAAAAAAAAAGAATAAATATTTATCTAAGAATAAATTGCTTCTGACAGGTGTTATAAATATTCTATACAATCTATTTCAACATCAGTAATATTAACACAAGCAAAGTAAGGTTGTGATGGTTGGTGTTTTATTCAGGACATATTTTGCAACTCCATCCTTGGATGCTGCAACCAATCAGCTCCATCTAAGCAGATCCAACCCCAGAGAAAAAATATTCTACAGAGACATGTGATCCTCTTTGTCTTGAGTTGTTCAACAGACATGCATGCACACATTCAGATTCCCGTGCACACTCAAGCACACCACAACTTCAGCTCTGTTATCTAACTGGAGCCTGCAGGCAGGAGCACAGTGGTAGACAGAGTCTACAGTATGGGCCTAAAAACATCACATGGGCAGAGCAGAGAAGCTGGATAAATGGGATGCATTTCCAGAGCTGGGCAAAAAACTATTCATAATATTGCAGAATTACAGTGTCCACCAAAGAAAAGTATTATTTAAATATGTATTATATAAAAATAAGTGGTCAATTGATCGATTTGACTATACCGCGCAGGATAAAGGGCATTGTATGGTGAAATGTGTAACCAGAAAAACTGCAATCTAAAATTCTTAATATGAATTATTTCATTTATTTTCCCTTACTGGAAAATGCTTAACTCTGAGCAAAGCAAACTTGCAGCTTTTACTTTCAACAAGTGCTATTGTCTCATATTACATACCCAGTCGCACACAATATATGCTATGGGAGTGAGGAAAGAAAGAGACAAAATTAGAACAAGGGAGAGGGAGGGGGGTTCCCTCTCCTACAGGGAAAACATAAATAGACTAGAGCAGTGTTATGGAAAGGGATTGTAATAATACTGTTGATGTAATGCTGTGTGTTATGCTGATATATGCTTTATTTGGGTGAAACACATGGAAAGCAAATGGATCTTAGATGTAGCTACTCACCGTTTGGAAGCTTGTGGCTGTTCTCCATCAGCCACGTGAACAGGTTGGCAAAGTTGCAGTTGCACAGCCAGGGGTTGCCCTCGAGCCTCACCGCCCGCAGGGATGGCAACTGACTCAGCGCCCCTACCTGGAGCGTAGAAAGTGCATTACGCTCCAGTTCCAGTTCCCTCAGAGAGGTGAGCCCAGTGAAAGCATCCTCGCTCACCATGCTCAGGTATGGGTTGTTGCCCAGCCTCAGTTTAATCAAGCTCCGAGACTCCCCAAAAGTCCCTGTTGGGATTTCAGTCAGGTTGTTGCTGCCCAGGTCCAGGAAGACCAGCCTGGAGGAGGTGCTGAGGGTCCCCGGTTCGATGCTGGAGAGGGAGTTGTTCCGGAGGTCCAGGTAGACCAAGTCACTGTACAGAACCAGGAAGTCCGAGGGGATGCGAGGAATCCAGTTGTCCGCCAGCAACAGCCTGCGCACATCCAAGGGGATTTCATTGGGGAGACGGGTCAGCCCACGGCCACGGCAGTCCACAGTGTGAGGGTCCGGGCACAGGCAGGCTACTGGGCAGTTCTCCCCCCGGGTCCATAAGGCAGAGGACAGTAAGATGAGGATAAGTTGGAGCCAGCAGACACATGGCAACATGGTCAAGAGGGTGAAATGGGTTATGGGGGAAAGAGGCTCTGGGTAAGGGCGAGTAGGACAAGGAGGGTGGGGTTAGAGAACAAGAGGGTGAGGGTCAGAGGGCAGGAGATCAGGACGAGGGAGGGGAAGGGGAAAGTAAAAGGGGGTGGATGGGGATCAATCCTCGCGGAGGAACATCCTGCCGGTGTTGAGATGGAATTCTTCAAGTGCTCAGGAATCGAGAGGAGGCAAAGAAGCGGCAAAAACTGTTCTCCAGGAGATCATGTAGCAACCTGCCGGGATAGAATTGCAGACTGCCTGCTTTGAAGGAGCAAAGCGAAGGAGATAGTAAGCAGAGAGGAGCGGGAGGAGCGGGAGAGAACCAAAGACGGAGCTTAACAGAGAGGGGGGGGTAGCTTAAGAGAGGTAAATAGACACGAGCGAGCTGGGAGTGATGAAAAGCCGGGGGCACAAACAAGGGAGAGGGGGGCTGAGGAGGGGGATCTTTCCACCACACTACCCCACAGTTGATCTGGCAGCAGTGACAGACAAAGACAATAAGGTCTCTGACACAAAAGGATATATGAAGCTGTGATTCAAGCATGACAAACGCAGAGTAACATCATGGCATCCCTCCATTAGTCCCAGGTCTCTGTGCAGTAAAGCCTGACGTTCTGAAACGAGACAGAGAGAAGCTCACAGAACATCGCTCAAGTGTGTGGTAAGGTTGTCCCTCCTTATTATTCCCTCTCTAGCTGCCAAATGCCCGGCAACATGCTGTGAGAACACAGCTCAATGTTACTCCATCCGGCACTGTGTCAGGGCTGTGTTTCTCTGTAGAGAATGCAGACGTCCAGGCAGGAGCTGCATGGATGTAGAGCAGCTGAGCAGCTCACAGCCATGCCAATCCAACGACTGCTTCCGAATCTACCACGGTTTATCTCATGCCCTCTCCACTCTCCTTGTTTCCAGGGAGGCGTGCCTGAGCCACGCTGTCAACATGTGATGTCACTTCCTTTATTGTGAACATATGAAGATAATCTTTCAATCGGAAATATGGAAGCATTTTTATTTATTTTTAAAGCTTATCAGCTTTTTTTCATATTTTTTCAAAAAAATTTCAGGTTCAGGTTCATTTTATTTGCCTTGCTCACATTTATATTAAATATATTTACCGTGTTTGTGATCTTTTGACAATAACAAGCTGTGATTTTGACTTTTAGCCTTCTTGTTTTGAAAATGATACGGAATCTCCAGATTTCCTGTCCTTGTGATGACCATGAGGAAAACTGTTACCTGTAAAAATGCAACACTGGCTTGTTTTTATTTTGCATTTCGAGCACATTGAGTTCTATTATTAATAATAATAATAATAATAATAATAATGATAATAATAATAATAATAATAATAACTTAATAATACCTCATCAGTCCACTTGAAAATACTCATCATATCAATTGATTTCCTTTTTCATGTTTTTTCTTTTTGCATTTTTTATGACCCAAACATTATGGATAGTAAAACCAAGGCGCCATGAGCAGAAAGGAGAGAGGACTATTAATTTAGAATGGGTATTGCATTTCCAAGATGGGATTTGCCTCAACAAGTAAATGTAATTATACCAAGGTTGTTACAGCGTCTGTGAATTAGACCTGTGAAGACAAGGGTAGCGTGACATTTCTAAAAAAGGACGGTAATTGCGAAGATAACATATACACAATGCAAATGCAATAAATTAACAGTTTTGCACGCACATTTTCCTATGTGCACACACAGCTGCACCTCATGAAACCAGGCAGATAGAAATAACATCTAACTCACTTCATCCCAGTTAATCTAATAATACCACTCCTTCCTCGAGGCATCCACTCAAGTCAGATGAGTCTGCAGCTTCACCGCTGATCCGCTTGTTTTGTGCCGCAGAGAAGAGAGCCGCTCTTCCATCACAGTCAGCATATATTAGCTGCAAAGAACACTAAAAGCTGAAATGGCTTTGATTGTTTCCTGCAAACACATTTCAACTTTACATCTTACAATGGAAATTCAATTTAGTGCAGTGTGATGCTTAAATATTTGCTGTCTCAGGGACAGTTTAATATATATTTTTTTAAGTATTTGATGCAGTCTCAAGTTTAGTCTTATGTGCTACTGGGAAGGAGAGCACCTTAATGATTAACATCAAGTATAATTAAAGTTCCTCTCCTGGCATTGACCCATAAAAACAAACTTCTATTCATCAAAATTACATAAAACTGCCTTCAAGTACTTGGATGTAGCTATACCCCTTTTACTCATTCAGTAAGTTTAACAACCCATATCTTACTGAAACTTAAACTATCTGGAAGATTTTTTGTACCACTTAGTTTTGCTGTATATAAAGTTACACTCATTATATGGAAAGCCACACCTGCAAGTTGATTAGTTTCTTAGGATTGTGGCATTTGACACCTTGTTTTCTTTGTAGTCTCCAGAGTTAAAAACACCATATATGGGCATGTTAACAAGCTTTAAAACCATTTAGTTGGAGAGATTCTTGATTGTTGATCAACCTTTTTTTAATTGTTGGCAATCAGTGTATTTACAATACATCTTTAATAAGACATCCTGAGATACAATATAATAATGTGTTGCTGTTTCATAGCACTTTGCTTAGCATGTATACTAGGCAGAATATTAACATTTAATAAATGGTATAATTGTAAGCAGAATTGTCTACTTGTTGGTGGGCATACTTTTAGCTGATGTACAGTACAGAGAACGAATACAATTAAGCAAAAGACATATGTTTTACTTTAAAAAATATTTTAATTGGACAATTTAATGATATTGTTAGGCATTACATCAGTTTTCTCTATCAGAAATTAGGATGGAAGAATATACATTTCTATAATTGTGCAGAGCAAGAAACGTTTGAGATGGTTAAGTGTCAGAATCCTGATCACCATGTCTGTGTGGTTTTGTATTAATAACCACCTGGCTGCAAATTATCCCTTACTTATTACATGGCTTAGTTGAATACTCGATTCTGATTGGCAATTCAAAACATGTGACACGTTAATACTGTGATGTGAATGTCCCTGCATGGGCACTGATTAACTGAACTGAAACAGGTGTGTTAATCAGCGGAGGGACTAACAGCTGGGAAATTGACAGCTGACAGAGAAAAGGCAGTGGAGAACTGTGAATGGGGGTTGGAGGACGCTACATGTGACTCGGCACTCTTTTGGGTGGGAGGGTGTCGTTCGCAGCGGATAGAGCTACCGGCGACGAAGACAGCCAGACAGGAAAGACGTTCGAGTGTCAGGATCGGGAGGCCTGTTACCTCCTATAGATAGTCAGCGCCGGGGTTTTAGTGAGTGCGAGCCGCGATCCCTCCTTATGCACGGCGGTGCCCAAGCAACACGGACACCAGCTGTGACTTAGTTCACGTCGTCCGGCGAAGCCCATCCCCGGGGAGTTGGACGGCGTCCCAAGCGTAGAACCCAGGGGAGGGTCTCGCCAACTGGCGAGTTACGTATACTCATTTGCAGTATATTGTTGTATGTCGGATTTTAGAAGTATTTTACAGTGTATGGAAGGAGAGCAGCAGGGGAGAGGCTACCACGAATTGGAGCCCTCGCCCTAAATTGTTGGTTGGGTCATTGCAGTGTGGGTGTGCTGTGTGTGTTCATAATTGCCTAGTTGTGACACACCCGTCCTTTGTGATGGTTGAAACCGAGTCTTGGAAGATTATCTTATGTCTCCGTCGCAAAACATGTTGCTTATACTCCCTGTTTAGACACATAACAATGGCTGTTGTCAAGTGACCATCCTCCTCTCCTGCTCTCCTCTCTTGTTCTCCTTGCTCAGTGCTGCCGTGGTCTTCCATCTGAACTCGTCAGGTGACAAGAATTTACGGTAACAGTCGTCCCGATCGAAGAATGCACTCTCTCTCGTAGCGCC
Organism: Notothenia coriiceps; assembly: GCF_000735185.1. Lineage (NCBI taxonomy): Eukaryota > Metazoa > Chordata > Actinopteri > Perciformes > Nototheniidae > Notothenia > Notothenia coriiceps. The sequence goes on along the minus strand of NW_011340598.1, from coordinate 234,002 downwards.
GTGTGGTGTGATTCTCTGTGCCGACGTTCCTGTGGGAGACGGACCTCACGGGTGTGTTGACATGCCG
>NW_011340598.1:147746-233890 GCF_000735185.1 Notothenia coriiceps | reverse complement strand
ACACACACACACACACACTATACAAATACATATGTAATACATATATATATTTATATAACAGTAAAGATGAATGGAATGTGTATTTATGTTTAGACGTAAAAAAATAAAAATGTTGTTTGAGTGTTTAGTTTTATTTGTACGGAAGAGGATTAGGGCCACATACATTTTTTTTGGCAGGATTTGAAAAAAAAATGTTTTTTTTTTGTTCTTAGAAAAAAGTCAGAATTCTGACTTTTTTCTCAGAATTCAGACTTTAATCTCAAAATTCTGACTTTTTCCTCAGAACAAAAAAAAAATACTTTTTTTTCATCACCTTGGAACAGTCATTTATAAAATAGCTTTAACTCAAAGTAAACTTCTGATTCTGGTTAATGAGAAGAGACACTTAAACTTTGTCTACGCGTGAAAAGTGGACATTTTGACTAAAGCATATCATCAACCAAATCTGGGTTACAAGTTTTAATCCGACTCAGTCCAACTCATTACCACGTTTAACCTATCCCTTTGGAAATGATGGTCAATAGGCCTGATTTACACAAAATTAAACCTTATTGTTGAGGCAAAAAACTTAAACATTTTAAATTATTTTGACTTTAGGTGAAATCAAAGGAGAAAATCTTGAGGAATTCTCACAGACTGGTCTATGTCAAATTTGTATCCGAATTATATGGAAGAGGATTAGGGCGACATGTGAAAAATAATGTGGCCCTAACTGTCTTCCGTAGGATTCTATTTTTCTAATGGCAGCACTTTACCAGATGCCATAAATAAATAACACAGGAGTAAATGAAAGTAGTTGTAATTTTTCTAGCGAAGAGCGTGTTCTGAAAACATCCATATTTTTTTTTCTGGTAATTTGATAGAATAAGCCCTTGCATTAAACATTTGACCCGAGGACAACAGGAAGGTTAGGATATTCAACAAAAATTAGTTCCAAATTCTTTTTTTAATGTTTGTAAAGAAATTGCATGGTCGGGACCCTCTTGAGCATTTTCCACCTATCAAAGATGGTACCTTTATTTACTGCTCCACACGGGCAGCTGGGACATTGATTGTTACACTTGATTTATTTGTTTGATGTATAAACTGCCAGTTGATTGTAGAGTGTTTCCAGGCTGTTGAGAATTTACCGTCAGATGCTGTTCAGCCAGTTATTGATGAAGCCATTAATCTGCATCATCACCTCCACTTTATCACCATGGCTTAGACACACAGTAGAGAAAAATTTGGACATCCTAATGGCAGTCCTTGAGTTTATCGCCTCCCTGTGCCGGTATTAATTGTTCCCGACATGTGGACGTAGTGAAGGAGAACAAACAAGGTTGACCTTTTCAAGGTGACCGCATCTAAATGTTTTTTCTCCACCCTTCAGCTGCATGAGCTCCAAGTCCTGTGGGAAACTTTGAAGGATAAGGGTGGCTTTATGTTATTATCCATCAGCAACAATTCATCACAATGATTTAAAATGGTGAACAGCCCTTTGGTCGCAGTATGGAAAGTGCTATAGTCTCTATGTTTGCACTGTTACTGTTCAAGCTCTGCCTTGACATTTATGTTGTTGTGAAAGGGAAGTGTAAACAGTGAGGACGCTCCACTGAGTGAAGCGCAGAGTAGAACAAATGTGACCTGTCTCCAAGCTTCTTTTGTTCCATTTACTTTCCAGCACTTTGCTGCTGACTAAACCCAATCCATCTTCACACTTTAAGTAGGCCAATGGAAGCCTATATTTATATATAGAAAATCCCTAAAATAAATTGTTCTCTCTTTGATTTATTTATAGTTTCCTACTAACCTTTCTGAATTATTTCGAGCTGTCCTTGGTAAACACACTTTGATGATCAATGCATGTTTCATGTATTGTTGACACATACATTGAAACAGCAGAAGAAAACTTTGTAATTTACATTTCTATAAAAGTGTGTGGCTTCCATGACATAGTGACATCACTATGTAACACTTGCACTTCAATTGGCTAGCGCTCCAACACATTGCACGTGATGGGGGCTAAGGGGCGGGACATCTCTTAGCGGCTGTCCAATCATAATAGAGCTGGCCAGCTAACCAATCAGAACAGAGTGGACTCTGGTTTCAGACAGACGGTGAAAAGATGAGAAAAATAAACCACTTTGTGATACTATCACAGTGGGGGCAAAACTTGCAATTATGAAAGCTGAACGTGAGCATATAGGCCCTTTAAGGTTGGTGGAATTGTTAGAGTTTCAAGAATCATCCAGGTTGCATCTCAAAAGTGACAGAGAGACAATGTTATATTATTTTTGTTTTGTGTTTAGAACTATAAGAGTTCAGTACTCTTTTGTAAGATGACACATAAAAGCAAAGAGGATACATCCTCTGCTGCAGTATGATTTCATGTTTTATGTTGATAATATGTGTTGTAAAATATAACATACACTAACCTAGTCTTAATAAAAGTACTGTAAAACAAATCTTATACCAATAACCTTAGTGGTTTTCCATACAGTATGATCATTGTAATAAAAACATGAGAAAATATTTAGTTTCACTATTCTGACGCCACAATTGAACTGCAGGTCATAACTGTATCTGTCATGCCTGTCTTAGCAGCTTCATAAACACATAGTATTTTCTCAGAATTGAATGAATGTGGGATATATATTGACCTCAAAAAGCCTGGAGTGAGTCAGTCTGCATGGATCTGTTACTCCGTGCTACCAGCTTGCTCTCCCTCATTCATCTTTAATGTGTTTACTGTGCTGGATTAATTTCTCCAGTTCAACACACTTCAATCACAATCCCTCAGTGATATGACTCCCAACTGGGTGAGAACAGTTATTTTTTATTTGTTTAAGCATTTATGTACAGAGCTATTGTAAAATTTTATTAGACTATCTCCTCTTGCTGACTATCACACTGAATATTTTTTAAATAATATAAGCTCTAATATAAGCACCAATCCTGGTAGCACAAGGGTATATAAAATAACATAAGCAATGAAAAAGTCGATTAAATGTGATGCATATGCAATGTATTGGCTGAAGTATAAACAGTGGCATCTGATTGTATTTTACAATGCTTGGTTGACATCTTTATTGATCTTGCCATTTATTTTTGATTCCCAGAGCAATCCAACTTAAATCAGTATACATAACAAATCATTTCAGGATAAAGGTCCTGTGGCTCTTTACATACATTAACTCAAGTGTGAACTGAACAAAAGTGCACCAAGAACCGTGTTGTTGATGGATAAGGAGTTTTTTTCTTTAAAGCACTTATTCCACAATGCTTTTGTTTCCATATAAGAAATACACTTTGAGGGTAACACAGTCCGACACTCTGCCAGCCTGTGTTTTGATGCAGTGGATGAGCAGTTTGCCAGTAGCATGCATTGATGACCACAGCTGCTGCGTCCCCGATCCACCTCTCACCCTCTCTACCTTGAATGATATTTCAAATCTGGTGCCAAAAAATGTGACCAGGCGGTGACTAATGCTTCACACCTCTGTGGGGTTAGCTGGCATTGTTTCAGGAAAACTGAGAAGGATTAAGTTGAAATGTCTCAATATTTAATTAATACTAATCTCTATTTATGTAGGGGCTATTTTTTGTTTTGTGTTATTTTCTTTGTGATTTATCGATTTATTGTTGCTTTGTCATAGTGTCTATCTATCTATCTATCTATCTATCTATTTTATTTATTTATTTTTCCATTATTAATATTTTCTTTTATAATTATTACATTTTCATGATTTTTTGTTATGGTTTGGTTTTGTTGTATTTAAAGAGAATGCTTTCGAATTCAAGCGGTATGATATAGCATGTTTCTTTGTCTTTTTTTACTTAAACTGCATTTAAAGAAATTAGTGTATTGTGAGCAAAGACATAGACAAGCCAATCCAACAAATTTGGATATATTCAGACGAAAAATCACAAAAGGCTAAATTGTATTGTTGCTTTTGGCAACAATAATTTACCTTTTTAAATCTACCTCTGTACACACTTGTATTTTTTAGAGCACGATATTAAAAATGCTATCATGAAAGGCAGTACCGTCTAATGTTGAGCTGCAGCAGGATCATTTCTAATTTAAGGTTAATCCTCTAATGATGTCATCAGGGATTAAAGTCAGAACATCTCTGCTTCGTTTTTGACCATCCTTTTTTTCTTGGCTATTCTAATTACCCCAGTTTTTACAACACATACTTAATAGGTAATTACATATTAATAATTAATAAGAGTTAATATAGAAGAACAAAAAAAAAACATTCAAGAAAGAAGAAAAACTATAACACATGTTGCATAATAGGTGTCAAAAAGCTAGGAAGAAATATGAGAAGGGGGAAAAAGTGCTGAGTGCAGACAGCCCGGTCTATAGCCCAGACCATCTCCATTTGTCCCTGTCAAGACAACATGAACCAAATCCCCTCTTCTCTGAACTCAATGGCCATTCTGCTTGTCAGTTACTGGACAAGAGCGACGCATCAGGTGTGGCTCCTTTTGAACTCTGCAACTCTATCCCTCTGCTGCTGCGTGATTGTCCCAAAACCCTTATCCCACTGTAAGCCACCAGGCCATTATTCATTCAAAGCTTCCTCTCTGAGGGTTGGCTTACTTTCCTCTCAGTCCTGCTCGCTTCCTGTCTTTGTAGGTCAGGAACGGACAGGCTGTTGGTGACTTAATAAATAAGTTAAAGCTTCTTTTCCAAGGGAAATTCACCTGTTTTATTCATCAAGTTAGTTGTTGCCTGATGATCACTTTCCGGCAGTGTCCTATGAAACAAATATTTAAAAGCTGTCGTATTTAAATGGGTCCTATTATGCCCATTTTCAGGTTTCATATTTATTTGTTGTGATTCTATTGTGAGATGATTCAGTGCTTTCATGTTCAAAAAGCTCTTTATTTTTCTCATACTGCCTGTGCTGTAGCACCTCTTTTCACCCTCTGTCTGAAACCAGAGCCCAGTCTGCTCTGATTGGTTATCTGGCCGGGTCTGTTGTGATTGGTCAACCGCTTAGAGATGTCCGGCCCTTTAATTTATCACATACATGTGTTGGAGCTAGCCAATAGAAGCGGGAGTGATATGTAGTGATGTACACACTACCAAATAGCATAACAGGGCCCCTTTCATCTCTTTCTTTGAGGCAATTTGTATGAACATGAACATTTATTTGAACTTATTGCTAAATGATTGTTGAGTGTGCTATAGTTTGTCAAACAGTGTTATTTTGAGTACAATGTGTTTACCACAGCTAGAGGCAGCTGCATTAAATTGTACGTGTCACAAAATATTCACACTACTGAGTCACAGAAGCGCAACAGCAGCTGATGTTCCTCTCGTGTTAAATGGCATTACAGAAATTACATACATTTTACACCAACAGCGATGTGGCTGCTAGGATTATCCTTATCTGCCCACAATGCTTATCTGCCCACAATGCTTTTCACAGAGATATCAACTTGGTGGGATGGATGTGGAAATCCCAGATTGGTTCACAGGGCCACGGTGCTGCGGACACTGTTTATTTTTTGAAATGCCAGGTTCAGTTAGCTGATGCATGCAGAGAGGCGCGGAGCCACACAGAGGGCCATGCTTCCCAGCATCCCTCCCTCTCCTGCTTCCCGCCTCGGTGTCCTCCGGCTGTGTAGCTATGGCAACCAAAAGGAGGTAAATGGTTGCAGGAGAATCCTCATCACGACCACCACCCTCTCAGGCCTCTTTTCAGTGGTGCACTCACACTGCGAGATGTGCGAGATGTTCCTGCATTCCCTCTGATGTATCAAATTCCTGTTTGGAATCTCAAATATTTCCATAAATATGCTCATTGTTCTGTGGTGTGTCCCGTGACTGTGCTTTCTTTCTTGCCATTGCATACCCTGAGGATGAGGTTAAGATTCATCTTGTGATTGTTTGACATCACATTTTTGCCTTAATCATTCACACATCATCACATGAGACTGCCTTATAGATTCTCTTCATGATGTAAAAAAAATGTTATTTAAAGGCAATTTTCTGTATTTTCTGCAATTTGAATGAAAAATACTTGACAATACAAAATGTGGCAGTCAGCAAAGATAAATATATTTGTTTAGGAACAGGATTGCAGGTCAATTTATTTCATTTTTACAGATTTCAGATTTTCCAAATGCTCTGAAAATAAGAAATTGTCCAGACTTGATACTTTTTATGTAAGAGGATGGTATTTTATTTTTTTCTCTTTTGCACCCCTTTTCAAAAATAGTACATCCATTTGCATACCTGCAATGTGATAACAGTGTTGTGTGAGAAACACACTGAGACATTCTTGCAGATGAGCCCCTCTCAATTGCTGCTGTGACATTACAAAATCACAGTTATTATTGAGCCACTATAAACAGTAGTTATTGCTGAGCTAAATCACATTTCCACTGTTTTCACATTCTCAGCATCAAGGGCAACCCTTGATGAAAGGAAATTATCGATCTTCAATATTTTCGATCTGTATTTACACACTGATAGACAAATTCAGACGAGAGGACAGAAAAAATATTTTATTGGGGTTTTTCTTTTTCTTTTTTTTTTCTCCAAACATCAATATACAGCTACACATAAAGTCTGTTTGACATTTGGAAATGCATTCAGCTGCAGCAACAACATCACACTCTTCGCTGTCCCTTCATTTAGATTTGAGCCATTCTGACATGTATCGGACAACACATGGATTTTGGTATTCTGAGCAATGTCAAGACAAATTCTACGCAAGCAGCTACTCTCTCTGTCTCTGCTTACCAGGTGCACAATGCCAGAACATGACTTTAGGGACTGACAGAGTAAATAAATACTTCATTCTGAAAGGTTTAATAGAAAAATAGACATGAATCTGAATGCAATAATGTTGGTAACTCAATAGTGCATGCTCTAATGGGCTGATATTTCTTACTCAATAAAAGTAGAAAGACGAAAGAAATTGTCATGCGTATGCTTCAAGCTAACAGCTAAGCTAACATCATAATTTGTTAATAAACAGTAACTACACAGTAGTTGGAAATTATAATGATATGTATAAAAACTCTCCTCTGATTCTTTGACTAAAGTCTGCACCTTCAGATATCAGAAGTCGCTTTTGAAACCCACTCAAACTATTGATCCATGAGAACCTGCTTCCACTCGTGCCAACAGCATCAGAATGGTTTTATACTTTTTGTCAGGAGATGATCCTAAATGTCCCCTCGATAGCTTCTTCCTCTCTACATGTGTATGACATTTGCTGTCTATAGTATGTCTATGAAAAATATTTCCACATTTTTTTCGTGTCACACAGAACGATTTTAAAAGCAACATAAATAATAACAAATTAGAAGGAAAAAAAGATTTAAAAAAATACTGATTTCAATATTCTGACACAGAACAATTTTAGAAGCAATGTATTTCTATTGGTAGTATGTTTCGTGCCTGTAATTGTGGCTTGATATTGAGTAAGAAAATGTTTTTATGAACCACACAGCTTCTGGTCTTCCAAGACCCTACTGGACAAAAAGACGTGGTGCAGGCACGAAACATACTAAAATACATTGCTTTTAAAATCGTTCTGTGTGACACGAAAAAAAGGGAAAAATCGTGTTGGTGAACACGAATCAATAGATTTCGTGACTATAACACGAAATGCCGTGACGTGAGACTGGGTTGCTCAGGTACTCTCAGGTGCTATAACATCTGAATTTGCACTGCTATTTTCAACCCTTTATAACTTTTTCTAATCAAATTCTCTTGTATCAGCTACTTTGTCTACGAAAGCTGATATAACACGGGCTGTGACTCAGTCTGGCTCGAGCCCAAAGGTAATAACACTTGGGTGGCATTTACTAGGGACAGCCACTGCCACTTAGAGTTATTGTTCATTTTAAAAGAAAACATTTGATTTATTGAACCTGCCTTCTGGAATCGCAAAGCCACTCTGTCTCGTGATAATTTAAGAGGCGCAGTGCATTTTCAAATGAAAGTTAATCATGAGACATAAACTATTGAGATTCTAAATGTCCTTTTTGTAGGCCTATCTGAATACAAACACCTCGCTGTCACATCATTTACACTATTTTGGGACTTGTACTGCCGGGCTAATTACTGTACATACAGGTTTTTAACTTCAGGAGGACTTGGAAATATCCCACAAAGAGCTTATTTCAGGCAGATTTCTGGATGTTGGCTTTTCTCTGCAACAAACAACCTATTTGGCATACCGAGTCCCAGGTTTAGCCAACACAGATGCAGGTCACTCCGAGAGTGCAGAGATTTTTAGCATCTGCAAGGAAACATGTTGAACAAAAGAATGCTTAACAAAACGTGTGTCTGTTTTCTGCAGTTTGGAGAGTTTTGGATGATGTTACATTTATTAAATTGTGTTTACAAATGAATGTACAAAAAAAGGTAATAATCATATCCTTTCTTCAATACTTAGGAAACCCTCTCCCTGTCTCTCTGCGGCACCTGTGCCCTTCAGCTGTGGCTATTGTACTGCAATGGAGAGCAGCTGTGGCTTTGCAAGCAGGGCACGATGAAAGGCTGTTTCTTGTTTCTTCTTCTACTCAATTATAGCCCACCTAGGCCTCTTGTAGCCGGCCAAGGCACCCCAAAGCGCACCAGTCGCCAGTCCAAACCCTGAACAAACGCGCCATCCAAAAACTGTTGGAAGAGATCGAGATCCATCTGCATCACCAACACAGCTCTGGACGTTTGCAGCCTCATAAAGAATCTGGAGTATGATAAGGAACAACTCGTGACAGAACAAAGTATGACTAATGGATTTTTGACAAGCTGTTATCATTATGCATAGCTTTAATGCATCAGTGGCAGTCTATTCTAATATTGGGGAGTATGGAGTTGAGCTGCTCCGTGATAGAAAAGCAGGACTAAGCGCAGGGTTTGTGATGAAACTACTGTTCATCTGGATAGTGTTTAATGGAGTATTTGGCTCCGGTGTTACAGATGTCATTACCCACAATTATGTTTTGTATATAGTGAAATGATAAAAATGAGCATTAATCAAAGTGTTAAAATTGTGCTGGTCAAAATTCAGGCAGGTAAGTAGAGATTGTTAAGGTCAATCTATTTTCAAATGTTCTTGCCAGATTGCGAGATTGACTGCTCCCCCTGTTTTGCATATTTATCAAGTGGCATCATGAAGGAATCTGATGTTTTTGTTGCAGGTGCTGTTTCTTAAAAATGAAATGAATGATAACAGGTACTGGCAGGATTGGTACTGGGTGGTTCAATGCTGCCTGAGTGGAGAGGCATGTGTTTTTAAGATAAGGATTTACCAGGCACAGAAAACACTGGATGGAAAGCAGAGAAAACATTATCCAAAAAATCACATCACAAGTCTCATCCCTTTCTGCCATGTTCATACAGGCATGCGTAATGGATGCCAACAATAAACTGCCTCATGCTGGGTGAGCTAAGTCGTAATCATTATCCATTTTCAGGCACATATCTGAGTTTATCCTAAATCAACAGAAATAAAATATACCAGACCAATTTCATGGCTTGGCAATTTCATGGACAGCATCATTTTTACAAAAATAGAATAGAATCTGTTGTTGATTTGCCTTTGGTAAACATTACAAATTAGATCCGCTATGAATACAATGCAGTAGTCTCCAACCATTTCATTTCACACTGAAATGAAAATAGACATTGCTTTGACTGGTGAGATGAACCCAGTAGATGTAATTGTCCCTATAATTGAGTCTCAGTTTGAGTTTCTGTGCAAGGAACACATTTTATTCAGCATCTTAAAATAAAAGTCAGAACATGATGGATGTTCTTTATGAGATCTGCAATTTCTTTCTACTGTATGATTCCAGCTTTTAATCATCCCTTATATGACTTTCTCATTATAACAAAGGTTATTATTAGTTATATATTTCGGGTTGTATAAAACAAAGATAATAAATGAATTAAAAAATCTACATTGCACACATTATAATTGCAACTTAGGCTGCCGAATGACTTAAAAGAATGGAGCAAAGAACACCAGGTCTTTGGGTTTAAATAACAATTCTGCATTGACTGCCTTTACCCGTTCCCCTGTATTCTCTCTTTTCCTGGATTTGGTGCATTAGTGAAATGAAATGTTGAGTGCACCTGTCAGATTAAAGGATTGAAGGTATCCCATTCTATTATTTGTTGACTGTAACTGTTTAATCTAATCGCCTTGTCATCCTGAGAAATAGATTGAATTGAAGTGTGGGAGCTATTTTTATTGAAAGTGAAAGACCCTCTTATCCAGATTTGGCTTTTACATTTCATAAGAGTATGAATATGAAATATTTACAGAGAGCGTTCTGCAGCCTATGTATTGTGTGTGTTTATGCGTGTGTGAGGGTTTGTGTGCATCTGTTTGTGTTTGCGCACATGCAAATGGGAGAATGAAAGAGTTAAGTCTTTCATGTTTTTCACAGCTTTGATTATTGCTTTCCAGTGTCGGATTAATATTCAACATTCTGGTCTCAGAGGACTGTGCAAGTCAACATCAATTTATGTAATCTGAATACCTATAACTGTGTAATTGGCAGTCCTTTATACATCAACTATACATTTCCCAGAGACTGAACTGCTCATTTTCTAGTTCTGATTTTCTTTGTTGCTCAAAGACCAACATGAAGCAACACCATTTAAATGTTCATTATATTCAATATTCAGCAGCTCTCATTAAGAATCATCAAGGAAATAGGTGGTTGAAGTAATGGTGTTTAGCTTGAAGAAATTTCAACGATACGAAAAGATCCTAATACGGATGTTTCCACTTATTTCTCGCTCCCGAAGCAGGACTGGTGAGGGGGGACAGAGTCATCAAACCTTCAGTGATACATGCTCCCTTTCAACAACGCAGAGACTGCTGTTGCTACGGCAGCAAGCTGGAATCAAAGTGGTTTCCATTGGCGATTCCCCGGGGACTTTCGGTGGTTTCGCTTCTCTGATGTTTCTCCTGTCATCATCATCATCATCATCACCAGAGACACCAGCACTGCTGCCCTTTAGCACGCTAGCAAAAGTACGCGCAGATGCAACAGCCTTGAAAAGAATCACGCCTGTGCACTTGCGGGAGTGTGGAAGCCAACACACACTTATGCACTGGAGGCTTGCAAATGCACATGCACACATTAAGACAGTCACCTCTGGGAATAATAGTCATGATAGAGACACTGTGGAACTGGATCTGTTGGTGTTTCACAGCAGCTTTGATGTTCAATTGAGGGGGAACAAGGGAAAGCAGAGTATGTGACATCTTTATACTCGATGGTAACGCCTAGAGCAATGTCAAGAAGAAGCCTTTATATCTTGGGATGCTCCACACATTCTGGTTGTGTGTTTTGTTCTTCACAGCCAATCATGATGTGCCAAATTCAGAGTGAAGTTGCTGCTCTTACTAACAGTTTTGGATGTAAGCTGTACAAATATAGAGCAGCATCCAGCGAGTTATAATCCCACAATAATTCTGACTTAATCTTTCCATGCACACAATTTCATTACTTCCCTAAGTACAGTTCCCGAGGACATTCTCCTTAAGTAATCACAGCCAAAGTCATCTGATATCCAGGAGGGGCGGTTGCCAATTTCACCTTTTCTTCAGGGACGTCCATGAGGAGGCGTATGAATGTGGATAAAAAATGACAGCGCAGCTTCTCTGCTATGGTTACTACTTATAAAGGCTTTTCCTCCTGTAAAGATGGGCATTGTTCTCCCGTCTATGTTCGTGCTCAAGCCAACCGCTCACATTTCAAATCCAATAATGATACTTATCCCGTGCTAGTAACCACCCTGGATCAATTAAAACCCAATTAACAGAAGTTATATGGAACATTATCCAACTGCACTATTGTCCAAATCCTGCTGGGATCATTATTAATCATTTCACAGAGCCGGGAGACAAAATTAAGTCCATACATTCACAGACACAGCAATAGATCACTGTGTATAGCCTGCAGGCTTTAATCAATCCCTGCAACCCAGTTCAGTCTGTTCGGTAGGTGAATGTGCACATCAATCAATCCCCGCCCCTCTGCTTTAATTGCTTAATTCTCTTGTTTGTCAAATCTCCCGGGACACGTCTGGAAACACATCTGAGGTAAGGGCAGTATTAAGGGCAGTATGATGGAATAGGTCTTTAATGTTCCTGCTGTGCAAGTGGGACCAACACACCAATTGCCTGGTTAATAAAAGAAACCATCTGCTGTAGGCCTACTATGTAGGAGAGTATAGCCTATATAGAGTCTAGTTTGTGTTTGCCCTTTGGATTTAGATGTTTCCAGGTAAAGCTGTCGTGGAAGCTCTTGACAAAAATATCAGTTGAGACATCCTGAATGGGATCAGAAAAGTGAATGATCAAATCTGTGTTTGGCGTTATGAGCAAAGATATTAAATTCACATAAAATATACAATGTATTTTTGAGCTATTTGTTAAAAAAACAAGCACAAAATAGAAGGAAATTGAAAAGGACATTTTTCAAATAATTATTTAAATAACACTGTAAACAAAATACAATGTGCAGTTTCACATTCATAGTCCACTACTATATTCCATAAATGTGTATCTTAGATATAACAGTGATTATTTTTGAATTGTTTCCAATATTTAAACATTTTTTCTAAAGTGTGTGTTTCCACAATGTTGCCATATCCTAAAAACAGCCCCAAGTTTGTGTGTATCACCCGGGCGAGAAAGTGTGCCCTAACTATTATTACTGTTTCCAAATGACCGTGCATGTTTGCCCATCAGCGCATCTTATACCGCATTACCGCGCATCTCTCAATCAACACGGAGGACTTACGTCTCTGAAGCGATTCCAGTGCTTGATCTTGCGGCTGTACTGTGAAATGGTGGACAGCCACTGCTCGTCTTCCATGAAATTCCCTGTTTTTTCCGCCTCTTTGCCGCTCTTCACCTCGGTCTGCAAGGTAGACCCAGCGAACATCACCAGCGGGACGAGGAGGCACACCATATCCGTAATTTCCACCATGGTAGCGGACAAAAACACCTCGCACACACCGGCTGTCGGCTTTCCTCTTCTGGGAGGGGGAGGATGCTGAGGCTGGATTGAAACTACCAGCTGATTAGCCTATAGGATGCTCCTTCTGCTGAGGGAGGGAGAGAGGGGAGAGAGAGATTTGATAATAGTATGCAGGGTAAATCCTGGTACTGTGTGACGCTTTGGGTATGTTTACATGTTTGCACTGAAGGTGGTGTTTACTGTGTTTACATGCTGCACTTCCAAATGATGCTCTGCAGCCTCACGCATGGTGCACCGTTATAGGGCAGTCTAAATAAAGGGCTGCAATTAAGTGCTATTTCCGTTTTCTCCATTATTTGATCAATCAATTGGTCAATAACATGTCAGGAAGTAGTAAGAAATTCCGAAATTCATCACAGTTTCTCAAGTTGTAGATGGAGCTCAGTTGTCATGGAGACAGATATATTGCCAAGGTTGCTTGGATTCATCTTTAGCAATTGAATGATTGAGTGTTAATCAAAATATGCTGAATCAATTAGGAAAAATTGCTTTTAAGTTTGATAGTAAAGTTTGCAAATATCAAACATAAAAGTCAATCAGTGACATTGCTGACATCTATCAGAGCTGCAAATCTGATTTCATTTCAGTTATTTTATAAATCTAAACATAAACATTATAATGCTTACAGCATGAATGAAAAGTGCCCAATCTAGCATGAGCAAAGACAAAACAAATGTTTTCTTTCTGTCTATGACTTTTTCCCCCCCATAGATTGTAATATAATAATAAAAGCTTTGTGTTTAATGTGTAATATTTATCAGAACAGTTGAAAATCCTTGTTTTATGAATGGCCTCTGAAATACGCCTTAGTTCCAATCAACCATTTTAGATTTGTGATGGCAGAAAAGGTGCAACTAGTAACATAACGCTGGCGCTGTTCCATTTGATGGTCCCAGAAAGCCGTGGCAGTGAGGCGGTGTACATGCTAACAGAGCGCTGGAACTGGAACACCTAAATGCAACGCAGCCATAATTAATGTTGTTAATGAGGTTACACGTGAGCTATTCCTGCCATCACATGCTATGAAAAAGGCCTGCATTATCATCAATGAGCTGAACTAACATGTCTTTGACACATCTGAATTCGAACATTGAATGGCTCACATATTCATTATCAGGGCTTTTGTTTCTGACTGTGAACCTGGTTTGGAATAAACTAAATTGATTGTGAATCACATTAGACTACAGTATGGCTACTTAACTGCCACTATAACACTATAACAGTGAAACAAACCTGGCTAAAATAGGACAATAAGCTCTTAAAGCTTAAAAAGTCATGCCTCAGAATGGTTACCTGGATTGATGAAGAGAAGAGAAGGTTAGTGGATTTCTTTGCTCTGGATCTCTGTTCTGCTGTGTTCAGATACGGCCCACAGATAATGTGTGCTGATAAATTACCGGAAAGCAGAGCATTTGCATTATGCCAAGCTACAGTATCTGACTGTATCTGCCCTGTCGGCCCCAAGAGAGATGACCTGGATCACAGCTTGTAATTGAAAAGCTAACTGATGCCATCTTTATTTTTGCCCTGATAAAAAGACATGCACGAGACAGGGCATCAGCGTAATCAAATTTACAAGCAAAGATAAAGAAAGAGGAAGTTGTTTAAAAGAAACACAGTGCAGACATTTGGATGTGTTCAAATCAGTGTCCTAGAGCAACAAAGCATGTCTTAACTCAAGTATATTTGAAGCATACTGCAAGTGTGATGCTACTTTTTTCAAACATGGCTTAACACTTAGATTGGAAAAAATTATTTATGTGCGCAAACAACAAATCTGCATAATGCAGTTGGTTTGAACTGGGCTGTGCTCACAGTGTGCTCTCAGCTATAAACCATAATATGTGTATTCATACAGATGCATTTTAAAGTAGTGCTCTGCAGCAGCTGCAATCAGCCCGCTTCATTCTCAGGGACATTAATCCAACTAAGAGCATTGGGTCAAATTAAGCAAAATGGCATTGTGATTAACGTTATGCATCCTTTAAGGCAAATAGGTGAAAGCCCACACTGCTGCATTGGGAATCAGGCATAGGCACGGTCATGAACCCAGTGACAGATGTGATGTGACAGTCACAGTGCAGAGATTCAGAGAGAGAAGGGCAGAACATTGCAAGCTAACAATGTGCATCTCATTTATTGGAGCAAGTTAAAGAAAAGATGGCTGAGTAATCCTAGAGTCACAGAGCCATAGGGGGTTTCAGGTAATCCCTATATAAAAGCCAGGGAAAATATCTCCCTGTCAGTCATGTGAGAATAGTTCCCTAAGGTCTAATGCTTTATGGAGCAAAGGGAGAGAATGTAACTGATGGCAGGAAATTGTAAGATCAGGTCATACTCAATGACAAAAGACTCATTACGATCAGGATCCTCACATGCAGAGGATAACGCTTGGTATTCATGGTCCACTAATGAAGTCTATGTCAACATTAGACTACAAAGACAATTAAAAAGTGGTAAATTATGCTTCGTGTTTTTCTTAAAGCATCCCATATTGGGAAAAAGACATTGCACAATGTTGAACAAGGTCTGCATGCCAATTCAATGTAGACCCTTAGACTTAGATTTGCTACCTTCGGAAATATTTTCTATTTTGCAGGTATGTTCGTTAAGCTTTTTGTTTCAATTTGAAAGTAAGCATTTATTTTCTGTGTGTTCTTGCAACAGCAGCTTACATCTTGGGTTGCCAATGTCAGGATGAATTATAACTATTTTATTGATCCAGTGACCTTCCAATTACTTCTATCATCAGGTCAAAAGTTTTTTTTTCCAATACTTTGATTTATGATCAAAACTCCCTGCATGCCTAATAAAATTCCCATCAGCCTCAGCTGTAGCCCAATGTGTAGTACTAACAATCTAAATGTAGGATGCTCAGCAAATGTGCCAAAGTGGATAGTGAAGAGTTTAATTAATTTAATAGAGAGTAGCCAATCATTTGAGTCAGAATGAAAAGCATTGGAGCAACAGTTTGGCATTATTATATATATATTTTTTTATAAACTTTGTTTATGGATTTTTTAAACAGAGATGACAGAGCGATTGTGATTGACAGTGTCACATTACAGTTGTGCAGATCAACAACATTACAACAAGACAGACAAAAAAACAAACAAAGAAAAAAAACAATCGGCTTGGTCACACAACAAAACACAAACAAACACATAACCTCATTCTCTTAATGATGGTAATAGTACAAATACATTTAAAATGCTTCACATATACATATACGTATATATATATACATATCCATACATATATACATATCAAATAATAATAAAAAATAAAAAGATATATACACATACATATTCGGGTCTTATTCCGGAATATCCGGGAAGGTCATCCTACATTATTATTATATTTGTTATATTGAGTTGTTACGTTTTTGGCAGATTTTGTTGGAGAGATCGATGGTAGCTTTTTAAAAACACGGTTTCCACTCTTTTAGGCGCAGCTAAGCTAACTGACTGCTAGCGCTAACTTCATAATAAGGGGGGTCCCTCTCTCTATCACTATCAGAATAAGCAAAAATTCCCAAAACAGCTGCAGTTTAAAGCTTGATACCAGTTGTATCACATAACTTGGTATTTCCTTTGGTTAAAGAGTTATAATGTGTTTTTAATAATAGTATGTTTTGTATTAGATGGTATACATGCAAGTTATCCATAATACTTAGAGATTGAAAAAGCAGTGACAACAGCCTTACAAGTCTTGTTTAATTCAAAACCAAACACAAAAAGCAAACCATTGGCAGCACTGCTAAATAATGCATAGGGTTCTAAAATGAGAGATAGCTTCACTCAGGGACAAGCCACGGTAAGAGCACTTATAAATAATTATTGGGATCCTATCTTCTTTGTCTGATGTCATATGGTTCATCATGTATGCATTGTCTTTCTCACTCCTGCAACCATCACTTAGAAATGCAGCTTCTGTTTAATGACATTCAATCAATATCAATCATAAGACATGACAAACGGGAAATTACAAACTGCTCAGGGACCTTTTTTGTTGTTTTATGTGAACTTAGTAGTCAGTGAAAGGAAGCATGGAACACATTTTCTAGGGTAGATGTTGCATTCAGTTCCTGTATCCTGCAGTTGGCAACAACAATCAAAACGCCTGATTTAATACTGTAAAAAGGACAGAATGTTAATCTGAAATGAAAAGACTGATATGACACATAAGACAAGGTGTAAAGGTGTATGCCTTTGTTGCATGATTCCACTGTATAGTTTTTGTATTGGCTATTCTGAAGTCTACCCAATATTGATCTGAGTTTCTGATGCAATTCTCTTATCTCGGCATAACTTGGAAGCATTATTTTTATTTAAATGCGCGAACAGAGTTGTATACTCTGAGCTTTAGGGTTTCCAGATGACACTGGGCTCAGAAACACTGCATTAAGAGACTACATGGTGTAATACCTATTACTGAAAGATTTATTTATTTGTTTCCTTACAATAATGTTGACAAAGTGACAGAAATAAACATGAGGAAACCAGAACTATTGAACTGTGGCTTGAGCAAAACATTTCAGATATACCCTGCCTACAAAAGCATGCAGTTGCTATAGCTACAGTCTGGCAAACACAATCAAGGATCACTTTTACCCCCTCCTGAATTAATTAACAATACGAGCATATTCTAAAAAGTCTGGAGACAAAGATTGTATCTGAGCTAAATCAGGTGTAATGTTATGCATTCTCCATTTAAATGGCTCATAAATGCTCAAGTTTCTTTCACAACAATTACTGAAACAAATGGTTCTTTGAAGACTAAAATATAATGGTGTTCCTTTGTGATTCACTGAAATTCACCTTAGATAAAGCAAATTGTTAGAAAGAAAATCCATTCCTGAGAATGTATTTGGTAGTAGATATATTATACATGAATACATAGCCTGAGGCTGGCTAGCCTAACTGCTCTCTCAGGCATGTTTGGACTGTAAAACACAACATCAGTCACGCTTCATTTCCTCTTATCCATTTGACCTCCCAAATAATGGTCATCCCCAACAGTTCCCTTCTTATAGGGACAGTTCAGAGAAGCAGAGAAAGGCAGTTTCGACCAAGAATGAATGTCAAATGTTGTGTTTTCATGGCCACATTTGCTCAAAACAAAAGGTGCAATCAGACACACACACACGCACGCACACGCGCGCGCGCACACACACACACACACACACACACACACACACACACACACACACACACACACACACACACACGTTGAAGCCTGCTTCTTCAGTGTCTGTCATGTACAGGCGTTGCTGTGGCGCCACCTACTGCATCTGCATTGTATTACATCAGTTAGGGCGGACTCACCAAAACTGTTTCAACAAAGGCCTACCAATCTGCTACCAATCCGTGTATCTACGGACCATTAGTTTTTCTTTAATAAAAAAGTAAAGAAGAGCGTCTGAGAGGTGTTTTTGCTTTTTAGCTTACTAAATGGTCAAATGGACGGTCATTGGAGCGAGGGGCGGGGCGAAACTCGCGGAAGTGATTTCAAAACAAAAGCACTCGTTTCATAAAATACACCAATGAGGTATCAGCTCGCGCCTTCAGCTCTCTATCCTGCCTTGTAACATTTTGCTGTCCCTTTGATGAGTCACGGATTACACGGAGATACATACACGAATTCCTACCGAATGTAGATTTACACATACAACTAATCTAAAAATAACTTTAAGCTAAATGCTTGTCTTATTCTTTAATGTATACTAATCAGTTTCACCACTTTTCACCAAATGATTATATAGTCAGTCAAAGAGTTTTTGGTGACTTAATAATATTAAATGGGAGTTTGGCTGAGTTTTACTGTGTAGAAAGCCTCACTTATTTGAATAAATTATGTTGCATGTGTGTGAACAGCACAACATTAATAGTAGGCCTTTGCGTGTCTATCAAGCTGGAAACACACACAACAAACAGCTTTAGGAGTCCACAGACTGTAGGCCACAATGGATTAAAACAATCAAAAAATCTAAAAGACATGACAACTGATGGTGATAATGTTAACTTTGATCCTGACAAGGATGTCAGGATGGAGGATGGAGGAGGCTCCGTGTGTGTGTGTGTGTGTGTGTGTGTGTGTGTGTGTGTGTGTGTGTGTGTGTGTGTGTGTGTGTGTGTCTGAAACCAGAAGCGAGAATAATTGATTATATTGTTAATCTTTGGTTACTTTCAATTTCTATAAGAACACTTTTGGAAATAAGCTTATAAAAGAAACTGAAGCACAATTGAACAAAGTATTGAGTGTACTTCAACAATCTTTGTCAAGAAAATGTATATATTTATCCTTTTTTTTAAGGGAGAGAAGCTATTATTTACTACACTGCTAAATTCACAGTGAATGAAACTAACATCTAGAGTTTTAGTCATGATCATCAACATGGGCTTTGGGAAAACACAAACTATGCATTGGTATAATTAAACTTTTTTTGAATCCACAAAATCCATGTCAGCTGTCACGTTTCCGACCAGAAACACGTATCGCACGTAGGCCTAGACCTCCGAGCAGGGCAGTCCCTCCATACATGTCGATCACGCAGATCCCCCCAACCCCCCGTCGACGCTCGCGAAACAGCAGGGCCCCATAACTTTGCGTGGGGCCTCAAATTGGCCGGCCCTGCCTCCTATAGGCATACGTGCGATACGTGTCAGTCCCAGCAGCCGTAGGCAAGAATGGATCTTTTCACAGCTCTTTCATCATATCTGTTTTTTGTCCAAAAACGTGTCTTCTCATTGTTTCATGACACTCTGAAAACATGCGATGACAGCTCTGTCGAATTGATTGTTGAATGTCATATTTCGACAATGAAATAATATTATAAAAACAAAAAGCTATGAAGTTTGGTTGGGGGTCGGTCGCCTGCAGGGTCAGGGTGGGCCCTTGACTCATCAAAGGGACAACAACATGTTACCAGGCAGGGTAGAGAGCTGAAGGCGTGAGCTGATACCTCATTGGTTAAGAAATAAAGAGGGCGGAGACTCCCGGCTTGGGTATTTAAAGCTTTGTTCCATTGTTGCGAGTGTGTTTTCCATCTGATTCTCTCAGTAGGCAGGTCCCACCGGAGGAGGATACCACTGCACTTTTTTTTTGTAAAGATGTCTTTTTCTTGCAATCATTCCCTGGACGGCAGCTTTCGTCCTTCCCCAACGGAGAACAGGGGTTCAAAGCGGCTGTCCTGGGGCAGCCTGCTGCAGAGGCTGACTGAGCTGAAGGGGATCAGTCACAGGGTCCCAGCAGATCATGGCAGCAGGAATGTAACTGGTGAGTGCTGTAGCCTTTTGTCTTAGCAGGGTCCATTGTTTTTTTTGTATCCAAGGTGTATTTAAATGTTAGTTGACTTGTTAAAGAGAGAGCTTGAACTGACAAAGAACAAAAGGGTTAAAGAAAACGGATGCTTTTCATGATGACCTATTTTTTTTGTTAGTCCTGCTCATCTGTTTGCAACTCTTATCATATATATATATCAATATACCAATGACTGTATATAGACTATTCTGCACAGTTGCTATTATTTTCTGTTTATATTATTATATTTTATTTACTTGTAGCCTACTATTTGATCTGTTTTATTGTGTTGCACTGTTGAAGGAGCCTGTGACCTAAGATTTTCATTGTCCGAACTACACTGTAGCTATGCACATGACAATAAAAGCCTTGAAACCTTGAGCTATGAGATAAGATTTTAACTTTAATTATCTTTATTTCAGGTTCTGTGGCAGACTTGTCCCTGTCAGAATCGGAAAGCAGTTTCTTCTGTTACCCCCTGGAGGAGACACTGGCTACTGAGGTTGTAGCAACAATAGCACAAAGTCTCAACAAAGCCTCACACATCCTGGGCTACTCCAAACTGATCCTTCCAAACTGTCTACTGCTCAATATCAGCCAAGAGCTGCTGCACCTGGCTGTGAACGAACCCTGCGGGCTCAGGGGAGCGCTCATCGACCTGTGTGTGGACAGGGGGGACCCGGGCACAATATGCACCTTGGACCAAATAGCAGTGGATGCCACCCTGGTTTCAACCTTCCAAGTGACCCTTGTCCTGAGGCTGGAGTCCAGTGGATTGTGGCCGAAGGTTCAGAAGCTCTTCAAGGGAAACAGGTCACTACAGACATCTGGAAGGCACCAACGCTCTCTGAGGCTTAGTTCGAGTTTTAAGGCGATAAAGAGGAAATTGTATTGTTCAGGGGAGCTGCTGATTGAAGAGTGCTGCTGACTCAGCTGAATTGAATTCATGTGTACTGCGAAAGGATATTGGGTTAACCATTGCCTTTCTTAAAGGCATTATCCTATGGCTCTAACAAGGACTGTACTCGATTAGCATCAAACTGTCTTTGTATGTGTGTATCAAACTTTCCCAGGACCCAACTTATGTCTCATGGCAGCTATACTCACCTGATTGCAGGTGACTCAACAGTGAAGACTCATGTTCGAACATGGATCAACTACTTTCCTATGATTGTAAAGTCACAGTCGGGAGGGAATGACCTATGTATTTGATAGTCAAATATTACCTGAAATGTGCATTTGTTTTTATAACAACTTAAGAACATACAAAATAAATGATTTTCTATGATATCTGGTAAGCAATCGATGACTCCTCATAAAGCATGAGTGTGTGTGTGTGTGTTTGGAGCTGACCATTTGACCTTTCATCTCCCACCATCAACAGGTCAAAAGCTGTCCAATACTCATTAACAAATAACTGCAAAACTAGTCACATTCAAATCTACTTTGTGTTTCATGCTTATTAGCACATGCTAGCAAGCTAACACACTGTACTTCAATATTGAACATGGTAAACATTACACCTACTTAGTATTAGAATGTTAGCATTGTCACTGTTAGCATGATAGCATGCTGCCATTAGCCAAGGCTTGTTTTAAGGAAAAAAGAAGCTCAAGTCAATTATCGGACAAATTTAATTCAAATAAACTTTTATACAATATTAGCATGTTAATTTAATAAATATGGTTTACTTTTATTTGTGCAACAATTTCAATACTTATGATCCAACAGGCTACAAGCAAATCCACAAAATAACATTATAGTAAATGATATTAACTCCAATAAACCCTGCACTGTTAAAAGTAAAATGAATATTTACATTGGTTAAGAACTATAAAAATTACACACTTTCCTTGTGAGTGGCTCAGACATATGTCTATGAGAAGGCCATGAGGTTTCTCAAAATGTTTAAGGAAAACAACAAAGACTGGGACAGAGAAAGCTAATCTTAGCCGCTTTGTTTATCGTTCAAATAGACAACTATGCTCTCACTTTCCACCGTGACGCCCAGCGGACTCTCACCATCTTGAAGACACTAGAGTAAGAAAAATGTCAGCAGTCAACTCAAAGCTTCTCACAGTTCTACAGGAAGTCAATCTACACCAAGTTGCAGAGAGGTTCCCCGATGAGGTCTGCTGCCCACTGCATGTAAGGCATTTTTGATTCTCTTGGTTTGCTGCAGAAATATGCTCCAATTTCAGTAGGCTCAGACCGATTGCTTCTAAATTAGATTCAAGTACCGACAACCTGCAGAAAAAAAAGAATAGATGATAGTTATGCAGCAGTCACTCCACATGGGAGGAACTGTTGGATTCCTATACACGCACAGATGACCTCTACACAGATCACTCATTAACACCAACACTTGTGCAAAGCTCAGTATCAAAGGACAGCCACAAGAAGAAATTGAATATACCGACAATTATGCATGTTTTAGCCAATGAACAACTATCATTTCAAGCTTCTTATAGCTGTGCAACTTTTTTAAATTATACTATATGTGTTTCCTACATTGCAGGCAACCTTGGATTTTTGTTCTTGT
This sequence comes from Notothenia coriiceps, assembly GCF_000735185.1. NCBI lineage: Eukaryota > Metazoa > Chordata > Actinopteri > Perciformes > Nototheniidae > Notothenia > Notothenia coriiceps. The sequence goes on along the minus strand of NW_011340598.1, from coordinate 211,023 downwards.
CAGCATTTAAATCAACTAGCAGAGTCTTGCTAAAGATGGCTAATCACAGTGATCCATTAGTTGCTTTAATTGACGGCGTTTCTTTTTATTGCTCAAACGTCTGTCATCACTTGCAATTACCTGTTTGAAAAACTGTTTTGGTCGGTGCTGCAAAGTGCTTGTGGGGACTCCCCGACATCCGAGACAACATAGCTGACTCTTAAATATATCAGGTATCAGTCCCTGCTTGGAACTGCTTTACTATGTGTCAATATGGTGAGTGGTAACATCAATGTGGAAAGGTGGGAATCAATCCAGACACAGTAGTAAATGCACTGTAATGTCATTGTGGTGGTTGTGGCAACTTACCCATATGTGCACCCATGAGTGGTTTCTAGCCATCCAGTATAACCTGAATCTCAGATAGTCTGGAACAGCTTGGAGTCTCCATTTTCTGTGCCCTCTGGTACAACTCTGAATCTCCAAAGTAACGAGCGCGATACAGTAATCCTTCCTCTGAAAGAACAAGAGGAGAGTGTGTAAGTATGCTAGGTCTCTATCAACTATTCTTTAAATATCACATGTTAAGTAAATCCTTTGTTAACTTTAAACACAGTGGTATTTAATGTCACAAAAGTTCAAAATCATGGTGTTACACTATACAAATGCAGTACTGTTGAGTATCGGATCTGATTAGTATTAGACAAAAACATGTGCAGATTTATTTAATTATAAATCAAACATTTGTTGTGTTCAGCCCGACTTACTCTGCTGCTTCTCTTTCCAACAGTTGTTTCTGAGGTTGGAGATGTAGTCTTCTTCCACACTTTTCTCAACGTTCCTCAGATTTTTCCCAGAATATTCTTCGTTGAAGCGGTCTCCCACATAGAAAAGCACCTTCAGGTTCGATGTATGCCTTTTCTGAATATATCCAGCTGACCTGTTGTATAGAGGAGACATAATAACTATGAGTGAGACCAATGGGACATTTCCCACAGCATCAGAAAGCTCTGAGTGGAGAAACACTTACGGGCTGTATCTAAGGCTATAGGGAGGCTGCGTGACCATCATCTGGCTCAGAGCAGAAACAACAATGAGGATTAGGATGGGCATCATCTGGACAAACAGAGCCAGACCTCCCTGTCAAGAGAGAGAAAAAAACCTTCAATAACTGTTTTGCAAACACAGTGCATCAGCTGGTTTCAAATTCAAGTGGAATTAAAGGATTAGAGACGGGACTTACATCTCTCTGCTGTTCTCCTCGTCTTTCTTGCCTATTCTGGTGTGCAAAGTGCATTCTTCCATTCCTGTAAACGTGTACGTTACCTGTAAAGAAATAAAAAATAAAGATTGAAGTGCTACAACTGCTAGCCATTTGAAATTGAGGCACAATAATATCTAAATCCAATCATAGCAGCTGGGTTTCCTGATAATCATTACAAACTCAACAAAACAAAAAAGGGAAGTGTGACTGGGCTTACATGCAGAGTAACATTTTTACCAAGGTTGATCAAGGAAGCAAAACATTATTTGGTTATAGGCTCCAAATAGTGCAGACAATACAATACACTCTAGTGCGAAGCATGTAGAAATGCTACTACTGAGCTGTCCACTACATGCATGCATCTGTGAAACACATTAAAAGGTTTTGCTGTATGCTCCTACAGTAAAATACTAATGGTAGATAATGGCACTGTGACTAAGGTACTCTATTGTTGAATAAAGTCAGACATGTTTCTTTTAAAATCAAAATCAACAGATAAACATTAAAGACCAGTAAGAAAGGATATATAGATATATATATATATATATATATATACATAAGAATGCAATCACTAAAGATGGGATCTGTCTGTTCCTTTTGTTTGGCTTGTTGAAGAAGAAAGCAAAGGCAAGGCAAAAAATAAGGAGATTCACAAGGACAAACAGCCATTCAAACTGCTCTATCTCATTGACTCTCAGAGAATGGGTGCTGATAAGGGCTGAGTAAAGTCAGCAGGCAAAACCATCAGCCTTTACCTTTAAGTCAACGCTTAGGGTTATGCAAAACACAGTTAAGGATTAAGGCTTGCTCTCGAATGGGTTCCTGAGAAATGTTACTCCAAACATGAAAAACAGAGAAAAACCAAAGGCTCTCTAGCACTGCACAAGTACAACATCCGTGATTGACCCTCGATTCATTGTTGTTTGTTTTAACTTGTGATGTGTCATTTTGTAAAGCACTTTGAGCTGCATGTGTTGTAGGAAAAGTGCTATAAAAATAAAGCTTTATTATTTATTATTATCTGGCCTCTACTTACTTGATGGGAAGCCTCCACCAAAGAACATGTTGAAGAGGTCCTCAGGTGAGATGTCTGCTTCAAAATCACGATGTTGTCTCTGTCTGGTTGGGTTTGTTCTCTCTTCTCCATACTGGTCATACTGCTTTCGTTTGTCAGTGTTACTCAGCACGGCATAGGCATTGCCAATAGCTGCAAAAACACACAAAAAGGCCCCCACAAATGTGGACTTAAGTAAGCTCCGATTCACATGTCTTCTACAGAACAGCAAAGGAGATAACTTTTAAATTACCTTTAAATGCCTCTGTGGCTCCAGGTGCATGATTTTTATCTGGATGAAATTTCAGAGCCAGTTTTCTGTAAGCCTTTTTAAGATCCTCCTCAGAGGCGGCCTTTTCAACCCCCAGAATTTGGTAATAATCTTTACAGCTCTTAATCCTGCAGTACAGCAACAAAAACACCAACCAGAGAGATAGTTAGCAGATTGCAAGGGGAAAATGGAATCACACAAATATTAATAACACACAAAAACACTTTTCACACTATAAACAAAACATTTTAAACCATTTTGAAAAATAAAATTCAATCAGTTATTTCAACATTATTTCTGAGGATGCTGATTGCTCTTTAAAAACACAAGACAACTGTAGACTTACATTGAATAGTCAGAAAAAATAAAAAGAGCCATCTGAATATAATAAGTGTAATCCGGCTTTAGTTGTTGCCCTTGATTTTTGCCTCTTTTAATATTCTTATGTCACTGGTGGGGCTTAAATGCAAAAATACTATAACAAATATTCCAATCAATCCATTCCTTGTCTGAAAAAATATTTTGGATTTAGTTTTTCATGTGACTGCCATAACATTTATTGTTTCTACTAAAGGCAGTACTTAATAAATACATTAGACTTTTTCAGTTGAGTGTCATGAACAATAAGAGGCTCTAGCTACTTGTAAATCACACTTTTAGTGATTACATTTTTTATGAAAACACACTACACCTAAATAGGCTTTTCTCTAAGACTAAAATGTCACACTATTGAATGATGTAAAGGAACTGAGTAAAACATGTCCTGATGTCTTAATTTGATCAGCTCTAGTGTGTGGTTTGTACATTTAAACTAAGACAAAAGAACAGATCCACATTGCACTGACTTTCTCACAGCCTCCAGCTGATCTGCAGTGTATGGTTTGGCCGACTCTGAGGCCCCCCGGGCGGAGACATCGGGTTCCTCTCCGTGGCTGCGTTGCCTCATAGTGGGCCCGTCTCCGTTCACAGGACTGCCATTCTCATCTGGGGGCTTTCCATTCTGGGCTAGCGACTCCAATAAATCTGAAGGAAAAAAAAGTGGGGCAATATTATGTAAGGATGACACCCGAGTCTCGTTCATAATCAGATATCCACATTAACAGGGCCCGGTGCCCACAGTGACTATTATCCACCCCATAAACACATTACATGAATGCACATTTTAATACTGAAACCTGCACAACCCTTTGAACATGTTGCACATTTCTGCTCCATACTTCATATTTTTAAATGTGCACAGCTCTGCAGTTTCAATAGAGTATTTGTCACATTTTCTTTTACTGTACTCAGTTTCTTACATATTTATATTTTGTGTAAATATTGCCTTTATTTTTATATTGTTACAATAGCCTTTACAATAGTACAATTGTTTGCTTCTTTTCTATCTGTGACTTTGTATGCACCATTTAAACCAAAGCCAATTCCTCGTATGTGTAGACCTACTGATTCTGATCCTGATAATTCACTAGCACAGTTAGCTATCGGCTAGCACTGAAGCTGCTAACAAGGACAGCAATGATCTAAATACCCAGTGACAATAAGATCGTACACATCTAAGACAGTTAAGTAAACAAATAGGTTACATGGATCGCGGGTAGGGTCCTTAAAAACTACAAATATCAATTGTGGGAGCAGCTGGTGAAACGATATGACGGTTATGCTAACGTTAGCTGGTTTCACAGCGAAGCGATGGCCCACTAACCGACACCAACCACCGCCGTAACAGACGCTTATTCGACGTACTTTTTGCCTGATTGGTCGGAAACAGACGCTGGGCCTTCTCTAGAAACTTCCTGGCTTTATCCCTTTGGTTGTTGTTGACGGCATTTATGGCTATTTTTATGCACCGCTCCGCCTCGTCCTTGTTTGAGTCCATCGCGATGATCGCGACACAGCGGAAATGTTTACTTGCCCTGGGACGCACATAAATGACGCCGAGACGTTATCCGGCTCGTAAATAATACGTCATGGCAGTTTGAAACCACCAGCATGCACTTCATTAACGTCGGGCAGAAAGTACGTTTTTAATCTGCAATATTTAAGGTCAGATGTTTCTTTTGTTTTCTATATTTAGCTTCACTGGCTGTGGCCGTGTCACTAGCTGACAATTGAGGCACCCTACGACATTCACTTCTCTGAAAGTCAAAATGGCTCTAGCAGCTGCACAAACCAGGTCAGTCTTATTTATCAAACGCAAATATCTGCATGCTTTGAGGAAAACCTGCCTGTGGTTTTCAACGAATGACACAATTCTAGCTGATCAGAGGAAACCACCACCGAAAACACATTTGAGAAAAAGTCAAAAGAAGACTACTTTGACTGATCTGTCCTGGGAGGAAAGGCTGTCTGATGTGGTCACCCCTCTATGGAGGCTGAGTTATGATGAGCAACTTGAGCTCAAGCTAAAGCACCAGGAAAGGATCCTGTCTCAGCTGTCCGGGTATCTTTCAGGTGAACTACAATCACAGTCCTCATTACCTGTCAGAACCAAACTCAGCTTCCCTGTCTTGCCTGTTCTGCCGTCACCAGTTAGGGATGGTTACCGCAACAAGTCTACCTTTTCTGTTAACCGAGGAGTGGATGGAAATCCAAAGACGGTTGGATTCTACGTGGGCACAGGGAAGAAGGGAAACATTGTCTGCGTCAATGGAGACCACCTTCTCAACATGCCAGAGATGCACACAAGGGTGGCCAGATGTTATCAGGACTTTATCCGCCTCTCTTCTCTCGAGCCCTGCCTGCTGTTCCACACTGGGGGTCACTGGAGAGAGGTCACAGTGAGGACCAATGCAGAGGGCCACACCATGGCTATAGTGTACTTTCATCCACAGACGCTGACCCCAGAAGAGGTGGCGGTCCATAAGGCTGAGCTGCTGGATTACTTCACGCGAGGGCCGGGATCAGTCTGCCAGCTGCACTCACTGTTTTTCCAGGAGAGCGCTATGACTCGCTGTACTCATGAGCAATCACCCTACCAGCTCCTGCATGGTCAGCCACACATATACGAGGAGGTAATACAAGCCATAGGGCAACATTACATGGAATCCTTAAGTGACTTCACATCGCATACAGCAAACTTTGTAACATGCCAGCATTGCAACATAATAATTGTCCAACTGAAGCAGTACTTATTCTGGTACATTCTTGTGTTAATACATTTAGATTGACCTATAAGCACATGGTAATTTAACTGTATTAACATGTTTAAAGATGGTTATACTTTTACTCTGTTTCCTATTTTAATAGTTGCATTAAATGACAAAGACAGAAGTGTTTCACAAAATCAGCCAATCATCAGCAGTAAAAACAATAATGTTCAAAAGCACTCCAACGATTCAATAACAGACTTCCATAAAGTTGGGGGACTTGCACAAAAGGTCAAAATTGATGCAGCCCAAACCATGATATCCTGAATTGGGCCAAGTTCTGGAAACATTGGATCTTAATGTTTCCATAATGCAATGTGATAGCATTCTCAATTAAAACCTCCTCCCCCAGTGGATTCCCATGAGTTTCAGGCTATTTCTGTTTATTGTTATAATAGTCCTATAACTAAGAAATATTTTTTTATAATAATAGACAGAGGAAAATTGACATTACAAAATCCATGTATATATCTTCATTGTGTCTATTTTCCTAATTGCTGTTTTGTCTTTCACAGCTGCTGGGATTCAAATTCCGCATATCTGCCGATGCCTTTTTCCAGGTGAACCAGGCAGCAGCTGAGGTGCTGTATAGCACAGTGAGACAACTGTGTATCCCAAACCCAGAGGAAGGTAGGGAAAGGACACAATTTGGTGGTACTCTTCTGGATGTGTGCTGTGGGACAGGTGCCATTGGCATTATTACATCTCCCAGAGTGGACAGAATTATTGGTATAGAGCTCATAGAACAGGCAGTGGAAGATGCTCGACACAACGCAGCTCTCAATAATGTACTGAACTGTGAGTTTATCCCTGGGAAGGCTGAGGTGGCGCTTCCTGGAGTTATGTCACAGTTGAGCTCTGCAGGTGCAGGTGGAGGGCCTCTGGCAGCTGTGGTGAATCCTGCGCGAGCTGGCCTCCACTACCGAGTGGTACGAGCTTTACGAAACCAACCTAATATCCGCAGGCTGGTCTATGTGTCCTGCAAACCGGATGGGGATGCTATGAGGAACTTCAGGGAGCTTTGTTGTTCTCCTGACCCGATGAAGAAACTCACAGGAGAGGCATTTTCTCCAACTCTGGCTGTGCCTGTAGACATGTTCCCACACACTCCTCATTGTGAACTGGTGCTACTGTTTGAGAGGTAGCAGATGATTTAGTTCAGAGTTGAGCTTTAAACAAAACTAATTTCTTTGTAACTCTGATGTGGCATCAAGTAATAATTCACTGTATGCTAAATATAATGGCTTATCTTTAGCCACACACATTTTCACTTATTTTCTTGATTAGACCTTGTTTCAGGGCTGCAACAAATACTTAATTATTCTTTCGATAAATCTTTTAGGATATACAATATACTTACATTGAGTCCAGTATGATGCTTTCAAATTGCTTGTTTCGTCCACCAACAGTTCAAATATCATAGTATATTCAATTAACAATGATAAAGAAAAGAGAAAAATGGCAAATCCTCACATTTGAGCAGTTAGAGCCAGCAAATGTTGTTGCTGATTCTTTGGACAAATTCAAAAGGTCATTTAGTCTCCGAGTTTTGTGGAGATAGTGAAATGTAAGGCTTTACATGTAGAAGAGGCCATCTCCTATAGTGAACGCTACACCACAAACCCTGTCATGAGACCTGTGACCTCTCAAAAATAAAAGCCTCTGCAGATCAACTTATTTTCACTACATGAGCTAATTTTCTGTTATTTTAGATAGCGTACACCTTTTTTAATCTTATTGTTTTGTGTTGTACTGCACTGACAGATTGTCTTTTACTACAGCAGGTGAACAGGTGAAAGTTCACCTTGGATAAGATAAGATAAGAAGATGTACTTTATTGTTCCCAAATTGGAAAATGTTTTTGTCCCACCAGCACGTAAAACAAGGCATCGCACCTAATTAGAATATAAACAATTATAGAATCTCAAAATATAAAATTAAATGGAACTATAAAAGTTGACACTGAAGATACAAATCTGTGAACTATCTAACAAATAAAACACTAAGGGCCAAATTACAGCTGACACAATATTAAAGTAGGATATGATTTACATTACAGAGTTGAGTCAACCAATGTATTACACTGTGTTTATCCATTATAAACGTCACAAACCTAAAGGTGGCTGAAGAGTTGTTACAATGGATTCATAATTATGTGAAAGATGTTCATATTCTTTGTCCACATTTGAGTGATTCTCTTTGTCTGCCCTGCAGTAGCTGAATTTGTGCAACAGATGGCGCTATAACCACTTTTAGTAGCCATCCTATTTGGTGATATCCCATTCTATCCAGTTTACTAAAGGTCAATATCATAATGAGTGTAGTTTGAGTGGTCCACCTTTTTTCCAGAGAGTTTACCAGGGTGTATGTGAGTCAATACATTGCATCAGGACGTCCTTGGCTTTTAGATAGGATGTTTTTTGATCTCTTGGGTGAAGTCATGGGATGATGATGCTCATGAGGGGTTAGCGTGAAGCTGGGAAATGAACCTTTTTACACTGCCCAGGGTATAGGGTTTAAACAGGCACATACATGCCCTTATCATAGTCATGTTTACTAAATCTGCTCTTGCTTATTTTACCAAAAAAAAACAATACGTTTCTGCGGTTTATTGTATAAACAGCATGTGCTTAAGAAAAGTAAAATATATGTAATATGTTATACATAATAATAATCACATCTTTCAAAATGTCACACAAACATGTCATTTTTAATAAGAAGTTTCAACATATTATATCTTTGTCTTTTGATTTGGACATTTGAAAACACACTTTTGAACATATTGTACTTAAATTATACCAGTATTGCATCTGCATATGCCAGGGAATTCCCCCACTCTGAATTACCTGCAATGAAATGTACAAATGACACATCCATCGGTCCTTAGACTCTTGTCAGGTGCTGTGGGAATTCCCTTTTCTCTTGCCTTTGGACTTATCCTTCCATGCACCCATCTCCAAGAAAATACAGGGTGTGCTTCAGCCTTCACACCGTCAAGAAATGTACGGTGTACATCGTTTTTTTCCTTCACATTTCATAGCCATGTCTGATTAGACAGTACAATTGCCTTTACACTGCATATCTGTACTTGTTGGAAAACGTGACAAGATGCAAGTGGGAATAAGGGCAGAGCCAATGCAAATTTGTTGATGTCCACATCTGACTGAGACTGTCATTGCTGTATGACATAATGCTGTCAAATATACTTTGCCACGTTTGCAATGTTTCAACACACTAAGGAGAGATATTAAGATCGAGAGGTTGATTTGAAAGATTGAGAGGTTGATTTGAAAGATTGAGAAATGTTTTGGATCGCATACAAACAAACGTATGATAAGAATGTCTGGGGATTGAAAAAAAACGGAGGGTGGTTAACACAAGCAAACAACCAATAGGATACCCAGAACATGTGGCATCCATTTCCTCATCGACCAATTGCTTTAAAAGGACCTCAGAATATGCAATAAGAGATCCTCAGTAACCGGGGATCATCACCCAGTACGCATTACCGAACGCATTTCTCTCTTTTTCCTCAACACCCTCTTCACCCACATCTCCCCTGCACTCGGATCTCCTGCAGCTTTGTGTCTTCCTCTGTACTGAAAAACGCCTGTCGACTACACGGTAAGTAAGCGCAACATGAGCACGTAATTATCTCAAAAATAATTTGAATGGACATTTTTTGAAGAGACGCGGAGTGTCATGCAAATTGCAAGCGGTATTTGGCTAGTGGTATGGCAGATCCCCGCAGGGATAATTCGCAGACATATTGTAACTTCTGCCTACGCAGCATATTACTGCTGCGCCACTGGCTTATATCACGTCTTACATTCGTGTAATAACTTTGTTTTTGTCATTAAATCTATACACGACACGGTCTGATGCCCACTTTTATGTAGCTAACGTTAAACAAACTTTGTCTACCATAGGGTTAGCCCTGCTAGCTAGCCCCTAGAAAAGTTTAACATCCAGTTCCCTACAGGAAGTGGTTAGCGTTTAGTGTAGTTTTATCATAATTATGGCATTAACTCATGTTACAACTTGGACATAGTGAGCACAGTAGCATCTTTCGTTGCTACAAAAGTGTCGTGCCGTTTTTTAGACTTATAAACCACTGTAAAGCAAAGAGGTGTGTTTGTGTAATGTATGAAAGAGGAGTGTCCCTTTCTTTTTTTAATGCGCCACATGCGGGGTGAAAATATATCCAAATTGGCGTATCCCAAAGATTCGGCATGTGACACAAATGGGGAATTTGGTCGATGAAAAGTGGTTTCTTGTGAAACACGAACCATATTACAATCCTATCTGGGATGTGTCTGTGTGTATGCCGGTGGGAAGTGGTGTAACAGTTGAGCACGCGCTCACGTTAAATACCATTTGATATGAACCAGTTGAGCGGCTCACAAAACAGTGACAGCTCGCAGACTGCTGCATGTTCAAAGCCAGCCGCCGTATACCTCCCTCCCTGTTTCTCCATCCCACCGTACGCATTTAACAGATCTCTCTCTCTCTCTCTCTCTCTCTCTCTCTCTCTTCTGTGTGTGTTTTCCTGCTGCGCACTGTTGTTACAGAACCCCCTTTTTCAGCAAAGATGACCGAAACGGAAACCAGAACCCTTCACGATGTCAAGCAACAGAACGGAGCTGCTATGGCAGAAACGTCGGTGGAGGATGTTTTTGACGATACCTATAAAATGAAAGAGGGTCCAAAACCACCGAGGATGCTGGTGTGGAGAAATATCATCCTGATGACGCTCCTTCATCTAGGAGCGCTTTATGGACTGGTTCTCCTGCCTTCTGCCTCTGTTTCAACTGTCGCATGGAGTAAGTATTTACCATATTGTAAAAACAGGCTAAGCTACGCAGCATTTAGTTGTTTTTCTTTCGCCGTGTAGGCCACAGTCAGAACAGAATGTGCTGATGTTGTTAGATCATTGCTAACTACAATACATCCAGCCTGTGGGGGGGGGGTCATGCTTATGGGAATATTGTAGAATGAGTCAACCTGGCCTTGTCATTTTATTGTAAAAATCCATCTAAATGTATGTTGATTGTGCCCTCTATTTTTTTTTTAAGAACTCAAACCTGTGGCTGGTGGCAAACTAATTGGGATTGTTAGAATAGGTTGCATACTCAACTAGTATTTGAGTGTTAAAAGAAAAACTGTTAGCTGATTATTTACACTTTATGTTCTATATGTAGACTATTGAGGCATGACTTGGATTTCTGAACAGTCTCAACTTTGTTTCCACACTGCTACTGCATAATTTCCCCCTCTCTTTACAATGCTGAGCTGCATATTATTTCAGTGAGGAAGACAAAGCACAATCACCATTCCCATAGACATCCCATTGTGAGCAGTGTGGCACCACTACAGAATGCCAGTGAGAAGCCCCCGGGTCTCAAATCCTGCGTAGTCTTGTCTGTGCTTCACATAGAAACACATTGAGCCGTTTTAGAACAACAAAAGTCGGAGGGCCGACATGCACTGTCCCATCTCCCCATATACATGACTTTTCTCTGAACAAAGAGGCCAGGGTGTTATGGAAAGAACTTGGTGTCCCAGTGACTTCGCTCTCATGGGTGTAAAATGTATCTCAATGTAGCGATGACAGTTTCCCCTAAGATATGTGTCCTTTCCACCTCTCTTCCTTCCAGCTGCAGTGTGCTATCTCATCAGTGCTCTCGGTGTGACTGCCGGTGCACACAGACTATGGAGCCACAGATCCTATAAGGCTTCCTTTCCTCTGCGGGTCTTCCTCGCTCTCGGCAACTCCATGGCGTTTCAGGTAAAACAGGAATAAGTTCAAAAATAAGTTTAGATACGCCTAATTGATCCCCACGGGCAAATTTTCTGCAGCAACAACACAACTGGTTCTATGTGTATTCCATGTGTATTCACATGTATTAGTTGGCAAGTGCTACTTCCTCTTTTAAGTCAGCCTCCGCCCAAATAATGTGTTTTTGTTTTTGTCGGTTGATTGTGATTTTTTTTTTTTGCTTTGCTGCGCAGATGTGATGTGTGTTCGTTTGACACTTAAACTCAGTTTTCACATCCTTCTGCTAAAGTGGGAAAGTTTGTGTGGTAACCTTTTTTAAAATCTAAGTTTTATACATGGGTGTACAAACATGATTTTGTCATATGCATTTAACACACAAGTGTAATATGACATTTTTGGAAAAAACAACAACACAAAGCACTGTTTATATCAGAATGTTCACAGACACATGGTTTAACGGTTTCCTATAGCTGTAATAACGTTTTTTATATTCATTCGTTTTAGCTTTAACTATTAAAAATAAAGTAGCAATAGTAGGATTTCCATTTTGGAATGAAGCACTTTTAATGATTATACATGTATTGTTTTGTTACCACTGTTATCTCTGACCCTAATCTGATGATCTGATACCCTCCCCTGCATATCTATGCTTGCTTCACATAATCCTTTTCTATCTATCTTCTAATCTGTCTTTGCATGTCTCTTTGTGAGCAGAATGACATATATGAGTGGGCGAGGGACCACCGCGTCCACCACAAGTACTCAGAGACGGACGCAGACCCCCACAATGCCACGCGGGGGTTTTTCTTCTCCCACGTCGGTTGGCTGATGGTTCGCAAACATCCGGATGTCGTTGAGAAGGGGAAAAAGCTGGAGTTGTCTGACCTGAAGGCAGATAAGGTGGTGATGTTTCAGAGAAGGTGAGCAAACGGAACCCAGACTTATGTGGTTTACTGCCGTTCAAATGTAAAAGAAGCTCAAAGATGCAGAGTACATGGATACTAATTGTCATTAATGAGAGTCCACATGAAATCAGAACTACATTTTTGTTTCAGTCATCACCTGTTCAGAGATTTTCTCTCTGCAAAATGTGTTTTGCGCAAAATGAAATGCTACCTGACATACTTCCTTCAAAATATCTCTTAATCCATAAGATATAACAATGCCAATGCAAACCTGTCTACAAAACTTCCAGCACTTTATATCCGGAAATCCCCTTTTTTTTTCAAATGTCAAGTAATTCATGGTTGAAGTTATGGATATGAAACAAAATAGATACATATACGTGTATTTGCACGGTTTATTTAGAGTCTAGTTATTGAAACGGTTTCCCCTCTGGTCCAAGCTCGACAGGATGTTCTATTCTGGGTTGTATTGACCAAGACAACACTTGATATCCATGATCAGCTGATAAGGGATGCTTTTTGGACCACGGATCAAATCACAGCTTGCCCCCGTCTAGTCTTCTGGCACCGGACCCAGATTTGTTTATCTTCTGCTCTTAAGTTAATCATGTTTATAGTCTCTGTCATACCATTATAAGATAACATTTATGGGATTTATGGGATTTAAGAGTGTGTCATACCTGATGTATCATGTGACCTTTGCTATCAGATCAAAACCATTTTTAATGTTTGTTCACTCTAAAACGACTATTTAATATTTAAACATCGGTTTAATTTATTCTTAGATTCAACTATTGCCAAGTGATCTGTTAAAATGGTTTATTTATTTTTTATTCAGGCACTACAAGCTCTCTGTGGTGATTCTTTGCTTCGTCGTGCCCATGATGGTGCCCTGGTACTTCTGGGGTGAATCCTTGGTGTTGGCATATTTCGTCCCTGGACTCCTGAGATACGCTGTGATGCTCAACGCCACCTGGCTGGTCAACAGCGCCGCGCACTTATACGGCAACAGACCTTATGACAAATCCATCAACCCGAGGGAAAACCCGTTTGTGGCTTTCAGTGCCATAGGTAAGGAAACGGCATGTAAAATATCCACTATATTGTGTCCCACAGTGATGTCGTGCTCATTCTGTGTTATGACAACATAAGCATTTTGTTTAATTGAATGCCTTTACGTGCCAGAGGGGTATTTGAATGATCTTTTCATCACTTGTTGAAGGCTTGTCTTGTAAAGTCAACCACAGTAGGGGCTCTCTGAAAGCTGATTCAGTCTGGTGTCTGTAGTTGGAACAGTTTGCTAATCCAGCGGCTGGTGTTGACTTTGTCCTGGCTCTGCCCGTTTCAGCTTTGACCTTTAGAGGTGTTCAGTGTTCGAGCTGTGTGTTTAGTCATTCTTTAGAGCAGGACAGTGAGGTTATTTTCAGTATCATTGTTTCCCACGAATCAAGAATTTATTTGCGGTGGCTGACACCACGGGGCTGTGTTGCTGCAAACAGCGCTGAGCATTGTTAGCCGCTAACGGCATTCATTTCATTCACTAGCTAACTTGTGGTTGCACAAAAATAGACAATTCTGCCAGACTTTTTTTTGGCTTTCAACTGTATTTCCATGCAGCTTTACCAGAATCTTCCCCATTTTATGACAAGCAAGATAGCTTGTTTTGTACAGCTGCATAAACAATTGTGCTCCAAAGTCCATTCTCATCATTTCTTAGGTCAGAACTATTGGGTCATGTTTAGTGTTTCCATTTTACTCCTCGCTTGTTTTTAAGCACCTAGAGCAACTGTAGCAAACACATTCAGCGTAAATGAAGCAACTTTAGTACCTTACTTTAAAAGCATTTTCCATTTGAATATACATTAGAACGTTTTTGATAATTTGTCTCAAAATTCATCTACACAAAAAAAGCATTCTGGATTGTTTAGTACTTGTACTAATCTCAATTTATCCAACACATTCTACAGAGTTCAGTCTGAACTTCACAATTGGTTCATAAGCTTCATATATACAGTGGAGTGGATGTTTCCCACTGCAGTACCCCATGGGACATGAGGTGTCGTATCTCTGAAGGCTTTGGGCACACCTGGGCTGTTACCCTGACAACCAAACAGTGTTATACTGACTACTGAGACTAATCTAGAAAATCTGATTTCAGCAGCTTGTAAATGACATTACAGTCCACCGCTAAGAATTTACCGAGTCGCCAATTCACTTTCTCCAAATCACATTACCAGTCACATGCTACCAGCAGCTGTGTGTATAAAGCCCTGTGCCACTGTCCTGTTATGTGTTCAAATGAGCAGAAATGTATCATCTGATTGTTGCATGCATATCTTAATTCAGGTATTTAACTTGTTGACATTCAGCAACACACTAAAGTCCTTCTTTTTTGGCTTTCAGGGGAAGGTTTCCACAACTACCACCACACGTTCCCCTTTGACTATGCAACGAGTGAGTTTGGCGTCAAGCTCAACATCACCACTGCCTTTATAGATCTCATGTGCTTCATGGGATTGGCCACGGACCCCAAGAGCGTGTCAAAGGAAGTAATCATGGCTCGCGTCAAGCGGACGGGTGAGGGCAGCCACAAAAGCGGCTGAGTTACAATAGCTAGGAACTTTACAAATGAAACCGAACATGTCGAACCGAGACCGAACGTAGCAACAGGTATAGCAGCATTTCAGTGGTGGTGGTTGGGGGGGGGCGGGGCGTGATTGCCATGCTTCTGATTATAAGTTAAACCCCCTCCCAAGACACATTTTTGGCTTTAAAGAGTTGTAAACTTTTCCATAAACTGTGCGGGCCTCTTTTGAAGTGTCCTCGCCAACTATTCGCCACAGCCAGCGACTTGACTACATGTGCAAGCACAGCTTTTCAACATAATATTTAAAACCGGGCACAAACAGAATGAAAAGGCTAATTAGGATTTGTGTCGCGTTTGGCAGCAGTAGGACAACCAAACAAGTGTTTTGTTGAAGCATTGATTACAGAAAGATTTACTGTATATCTTATTTGTTTAATGTGCTATTTATTAATTGTGTTTGGCACTTTGGAAGCTTCGTTGAAACCCTTAACAGTGAGGTTTGTCCACAGGCAATATTAAGGGCCTCCCGCTAACTTCTCTCAGTACTGCTTTGTCTCTTTCCACAGGGAGTGGAGTTTCATCTTGATTATTGTTTGTCTGTGATAAGCTAAGGTTTTCTTTATTTTATGTAAGATATTAGTCTTGCTAAACCATAAGCTACTGTATTCAATGCCGACACAAAGACAGGCAACACTCTATTGAACTTTCCATATTTATCATACCGGAGTAACCCTCGGTTGAATACAGTTCAGATGTGCTATTCTTTGGGATACTTTCACACCCATTGTCTCCAACTGTACCAGAAGGGTTCTTATTGAGGATTAAGTTCTCTGTTTCAATGCAGTTTATACCTCTTGTTGAGTAGTGAAGACGCCTCAGACTGAAACACGGAACCTGACTTCTCACTCAATACACAAAAAGAAATTATTATTAGCATTTATTTTTAAATATACTCGGACAAGGTAACACTCTCCCTCAGATAAGGCCAATGAGGCATGTGTAGAGGCTGCATTTACCTTTTGTGCTGTGTGATATTATTGAAACGTGTCAGGACTCTTGCCCAAATGCCTTATGAGGGTTGCACACCTGATTAAAAAAAGAAAATGTGTTAATATTGCAAGTTATGAAAATACATTAGAATATTCTGTCTAATCAAAGATGTTTCTGTCTGTCTTTAAGAAAAACTTAAAATTTAAAATCCCTGTTTTATAATGAATAAGAGGGGACCATTCAACTAATCTTAAAGAAATGCTATGATTTAACTTTTGCGTGACCAAACAAATACTTTCCTCTAAAACAAGATCCAACTTGTTATATCATTATTGATAATGTTGTTATATTTGTCACACATTTACAGAGCAACACTTTTTTACAGTGTTAACTTCTTGAAGTTTGAATGCCTTAAAACAATGGCACATTTTTTCAAAGAATGTTTTTGCCCACTGTATGTACCGTAAATAAACCAAATTTTCTACTTGCGACAAAATATGTTTTTGATGTTTTTTGTTGGAATTCTGTAATACTCTATTCGTAAACTGAATAAAAAAATATGATCGTACCATTTCTGTTACATTCTTTATCAATGGATTTTGATAGATTAATAATAACCACTACTTAAAATGATAATGAACTATTGATGAAGTTACTAAATCAACTATACTTTAAAACAATGTCAAAAGTTAAAGAAACATGGAGCTAAGTTATTACATGTTTTATATTACAACCACAATCTATTCTGACATACTTGGCACTGTGACATACAATGTTTTAGTATTGAAAATATATTTCACATGAGAAATTAGGTATGTACAGACAGTTTTTATTGGGTATTATTTCATACACATTTAAATAGTGCAGTAACGTAAGCATTGTTCACATTTTTGGAAACCTTGATTACTAGTCTGGCAGTTGTCGCCAACTACACAACATTATTTTTGTCACTGACGTCCAACACGGGTTAAGAATCTGAAAATATGTTATCTTCATCTTGCTCCTCCTGTTGTTGGACATGTTAATTGACGTCATCGTCTCCTGTCTACATGCCTATACTGATGGGGATCTTATCTCTGCTGTTCAAGCTCAGTTCACTTGTCTCAGGCATCGAACATTGTTGTAAGATTACTGCACTTTTAACACCACCGTACATATTTAAAATAGCTGTGGATATTGTTGGAACATAGAGTACAGACATCTAGGTAGTGCATACTGCTTTGCAGCCTCACGTGTTCAAGCCTACATATTTAAAACGGAAACAGCCTGACATGCTGTTTGAGCAAAAATAGTTTATTTAGTGTTGTCTCTAAAGAGAATTTAGTTATCAACATATTTCATCCGTTTGAAGGATCTGTAAACTTGCTCCCTCTGCTGGTGAATTATTTCAATGCAGGTCAAACAAACAGCTAAGAACTCCATCTGATGTGTTAACGCAATAACATGTGATAACCTTGTTGCAATTGGTGGTTTTGGCATAAAAGCTTCCATTCAGAGAGCAGCCACAAGCCTGAGTCTGGTCCAAATGTGCATGTAAGTGGTCCCACAACTGCTGATCTCTGTTGCTCGAACAGTGACATCAGCCCTCTGTCTATTGGCTGCTGACTGTCAGGCCATCCTCTTCACTGCATGCAACACCTCGGTGTTGGTCACACAGCCAGTCCGAGCTCGGACACCACAGTGGGCAGACAGACACTTTCAGCTCTGCTATTGCACACCCCAGAGGAGTTGTTTACTAATAAACTCCTGGCTGTTGATTTTCATGGGATCTGAGGTCCCAATTTAGTCAATTCAGAATGAATCTATACACAATGTTACCCACCCACACGTTTTGGACACTTATACAAAGAAAAAGAAAAATCCCATGTTCTGCAATTAGATGCAAATTCCACTATGCTCATGCAAAGCTAGATGCCGCTATTTTTCACATTTATAGACCAATATGGAACTTTGATGACGCCTTGTTTTCGTGTTGTGATGAATTGTAGGCCTAACTGCGCACTTTTGGTGACGATCATTTCTCTTGTATTAAAACACAACAGGAGGGATTCTGCTGTTGTCTCATTTCACTTGTCATTCCACTTTAAATCTTAATCCAAAAACATCCCTCAGAAGTCCCCCCTCCTTTCAAATCACTGTTTCTCTAATCCTAATTTGCACACAAGAAGGTTGCTAAAGGGCTGCCTGCGCCAAAGGAAAGGGTCCTAAAGGTCAGACGGGGTTATTGGGGAATAACCCTGCATGCAGTGTTAGGTAGGGACCGTCTGGATTAGTGATGCAAATGTCCCATATCTGATCAATGGCTAGGCCTTCTCTCTCAATCTCTCTTTTATTTTCTGTTAGGGATCATCACTCGGAGAAATTCTCTCTTTTTATATCTACGGGCGTCAGGGTGGCAATGTGACAGGAAAACGGGATATGCTACTTCTAACAGGTAAACTCGAATAAACATTAAAAAAAGTATATTTAAAGTGATTTAATACGACACAAAACGGATATCTTACGGAACAAAATGTAAAACGTGGTTGTTTATTGATCCTTATTATGACATCGTCGACGTTAAGAGATTACATGTAATACAATACACAATAGCCTACGTGTGCCATTAGCCTACTTATTTGTAAAGAGATATTAAATGATGTTTTCTCCAAAAGTAGTTTTCGCAGCCACCTGCAAATCATCTGGCTACATGTGGAAATAACGTATTATGTCAATTTAGTAAATATAATGAGGCAGTTTGACCCCATATGATATCAAATGATCAGAGGACACGTTGTCGTGTTCCGTGTGAGTAATAGTCCTTGTGTTGAGGGTGATAAACATTGATCCAATCACATCTTTGTAATAGCATGAACTACTTCCTCGAGAACAAACAATATATGTATATCAAACTAACCATCCGTCACCCAGAGGACTATCTTCCACTAATCCCTGACAATCAGATACTTGTTAGATAGTTTAAATAAACTTTTTTCTCCTACTAGAAATTCAAGGGATCAGTGTTACACTTTTGCTATAGGATTAAACAGATCTTCCTTGGCTCTTGAATGGAGGCAGGGAACCTAGCGTTGCCCGGCCCTGAAGGCCCAGGGTGCCCTTTTGATCGTTTCAGTCTCTCCTTGGTGCAAAACTTCTGATTGGCCGAGAGAGTAAAAAGGGGGAAAATCTTTAATTAAGCAGATAATCTCTTGTTGGGACGAGAGCAGCTCCATTTCAGAGCCCCCTCCTTGAATCTTGGAAGCTCTGGTGAAGCTTCATGTGCTGGTAGCTCAGTTTCCTCTCCATCGTCAGACCGTGTGCAGGCTTTGGACGGTCTGAGTCACCGTCACACCCTCACCTGTCAGGATGTTCATGCATTTGGAGGTTTTCTATTACATTTTCATTCTCGTGGCTCACATGAGGTCGTACTGCTGCTGGTGAGTTTCATTTATCATGAAATATTAATACTTTCTGCAAACACAGTTTCATCCCCTGATGATCTTTTTCAAAAGGCATAACATGGCCAAATAAATCACTTACCGTAACAATTTGCCAATTGGAAATAAAGGAAAAGTAAAATGAAGAAATTGTTTATGTTTATTATCATTTAGGAATATAATTATACTTTATTTTAAATTAAGGATTTACAAGTTGTAACTAATGGCTTTATTAATACAACATCAGTTATAGATCAGTTGCTACCCACTACAAGTTTTGGGGTGTAAAAATAACGACTTCAGATTAAAATCCATGTATTCAATTATCATCACTTGAAACTGAAGACTTGATGAGTTAAAGACATTTTTAAATAGAGATGAATAAACATTTAGAACCACATTTTCAACAACGGACAAATCAATAAACATGTATAAATGGACAACCAACATATTTGGCTGCGTTCATTTTCAAATAGACAGGTTGAACATGATTGACACAACCTGGCAACGGCAAATTTGAAGTCAAGTGTTAATAACATTGAGTCATTCAGTCATTGCCTTCCGTTCTTACATTTCTAGAAACTTTTTAACAAATTCAGTTGTATTGTTCACTATGAGATTTGTATGCATACTGGTGTCACGGTTTAACATGTTACAAGGCGCACTAATGAGAGATGTTAGCAGAGGAATTTGTGAAGGACACTGAGCTTCCCTGAGTGATTAAGCTGTCTCCTTTTCCAGGTCAGTGAATAATTTCCTGATGACTGGACCCAAGGTAAGCCAACTTTCTTTTGATCTTTTCTCAGATTCCTCTTCCCAAAAGAAAGAGGGACCGAAAACAGGTTTTCTGTGTTGTCCTTGTGATATCTCAGCTCAAGTGTATCTTGTTCATGGATGTATCCAACAATGGCACTAATGATATATCAGTAATATTCTTGGCCCTTTGTGTTTTCTTTCCCCCCTGATCGTACACTTGACCTTATTCAGAGGCTCTGCGTATCTACGGGTTGAATGTTTTAAGGGGCGAGGGCAGGCATTGCTGTAGTGGGTGGTCATCATTAGTGAGCCAGACCCCTGTGAAAGAGGTGGCACTTCATCTCAGCAAAGGCCACTTGAGACATATTAGTTATATTATCGTTCACACAGTGTGAACAAGCTGAAGAGAGGCGAGCGAAAGCCAAGGACAGAGCGTACCGGTTTGAGAGAGCTCAATAATTGACGGAAAAAGTAGCATAATGTTGAAATCCGTTCACAGATTGTTTTTGTCATGAAACTGAAAACAAGCATCCTCGACATTAAGGGCTTGTTGATATTCCATATGATACCCACTTTGACATTCTTGAGAAAGAAAATGGCAAAACACATTCAAGGGTAGAAAATGACACCAGTAGGGAGAAATACATGTAAAAGTCTATTGGACATCATTATTCCTAGTTTTCATTTTAACATTTGATTTTGTTAACCCCCTTTCTAGAAGTTTCAGAAGTGCTCTCATGGTTTGTTGGAGCTGTGACTCCTCACCATTTCATAGGCTCAGGTTTTAGTCATTTATTCAATTTTGTCTGCTAAAAATGATATTTATGTTCTTCTAAATGGCTTAGACTTATAAGCAACAACTCAAATGTAAGTACAAGGTCACCATTCCCAAAAGACAATGGTAATTTGTATAAACTGGGTATCAAATCAAACCAGTTGCTGTAAAAAAAATCTCAACTTCTCAATTTATGTTATCACTGTTGCAAAATGTGTGGTGTCGATTTATATGTTAAATATCTCCCCGTTGCTGCAGGCGTACCTGATCTACTCCAGCAGTGTGGCAGCAGGAGCTCAGAGTGGCATAGAGGAGTGCAAATACCAGTTTGCATGGGACCGCTGGAACTGCCCCGAGAGAGCTCTGCAGCTGTCCACCCACAGCAGCCTGCGCAGCGGTAAGACATCACTAACTCCAGACTCCCCAGACATCACTCACACATCTCTACACTGCAGCCAGACCAGGAGAGAGCCTGAATAAGAAACATTGCTAATGGAATTTAAAAGATGTCTTGATAGTCTTTTGTAATTGCAAGTTTTTGTGCGAGAGGGGAGGTTTTTCTTCCCTTTGTGAAATAGAGATGTTTTCTCTGTCGAAACATTCAGCACCCTTTGGGATGGATATAGTTGGCATGGTTGCTTAGAGGCAAAACAAACAAACTAATCCATTTCCTAATACCCCTCAAAATCCCTGCCTCTATTTGCAACTGATGAATGCAATATTGACAAAGGGTCAAATATAAGGCAGTTCAACCTTTCAAAAAACTTAATGTAGTCACAATTTAGAAATGTAGATACCACTGTGTCTTGAAAGCAGTATAGGTAATTGACTCATTAGTTTGAAACATGTTAAAAGCTCTTACTAAGGGAAGGAGATGGTGATATGAAATTCCTGAGGGTCCTTTGTAATGAGACATGCCAGTAAATGAGTTTTCTCTGCTCACAGCAAATCGGGAGACAGCGTTTGTCCATGCCATCAGCTCGGCCGGAGTCATGTACACTTTGACCAGGAACTGCAGCCTCGGAGACTTTGACAACTGTGGCTGCGACGACAGCAGGAACGGACAACGAGGTCAGAAAGGTTCACTTATGTGTGCATACAAAAATAAGTTTGAATCAAAAGGCACGGATCATTTGAACTTAATTATTTTTGCTAGGCGGTCATGGTTGGCTCTGGGGCGGCTGCAGTGACAACGTTGGCTTTGGCGAGGCCATCTCCAAACAGTTTGTGGACGCGTTGGAGACTGGGCAGGACTCACGGGCAGCGATGAATCTCCATAACAACGAGGCCGGGCGCAAGGTACAGTAGGTGCTCCTAATTCACTCCATCCACAATGAGATATTAGTCCTTGGTGTAAGATGTAACACCATGTTGTTGCCTTAATTTGAGCTATACAGTATTTAAACTGAGTAGTGTTGGATTGCTTGACATTTCTAGATTCTCTCCTGGCCCTCCAACTGATTGCGCAGTGTAAAGCACCTTTTGAATATTTTTTCCAGAATTACACTGCCACCCAAGCATCCCTTTCACGTAGCTATAAGTGAGGTGCCACTCGTCCCCAATAATAACAGTGTGTTCGGTGTACCAGAAGGGCCTATTTACAAGTGCTGAAAGCCCCTTATGACAATACCTCAACCCGAAAATCTCAGGATCACTGGTGCAAGCTTAATTAGAGATCCTGGGGAGCCAGACATTGCACAGCGTTCTGTATTATGCTGCTTTTTAAAATAAGTGTTTAGTTTTATTCTTGCAATAAGGATCCCACATTTATGTTGGTCTTTGTTTGGCCCAGAGGGAGTCTGAGGGGACCACAGGCGTGCAGCTGAAGTGCTCTTTGTTTACGATGCCTTTGCTCCCCCCTGTCGGGCCCTAGGATCCCCATGGCACCTGGAGCATCATTGTAACAGAAAAAAATGGGGATAGAAAGAGAGAAAAACTCCTTTTTCATTTCTCCACTCAATGGGACTCTCCATTGGGTCTTCTCACACTAGAAAACATGTTGATAATGAACATGCTAAATAAATACTTCTATTTCTTCTGGGGGGACAATAGGACTCAATGTGAAACTTTGATTCAGCCTCACTTCAACAGAAAGTTCATCCCCTCCTCAAGAAAAGAAAACGTCCCTTTCAACCGACAGCTGTTTTTGTGTCGGATAAAGTCAGGAAACACTGAGGACGACAAAGAAACTCAACTGTGGACCTTGAAGCTATCATTTCTTCCTTTCAGTGTATTCATCCTTTTATACTTAACTGGAAAACGTTGAGAATACAATTAGTTAATTTGACAACACATCAATCAAGAGACAATGGACATCCTGTCTTAACACACACATATAATTACATAGACATGAACTAGAGTGTCAATGCATATGAAACTAACATCCTTCAACAAAGTAAACTATGTATACATTTTAATAAAGTGTATTTGTGTCTCCAGGCTGTGAAGGGGACCATGCAGAAGACATGTAAGTGTCATGGGGTGTCGGGAAGCTGCACCACCCAGACCTGCTGGCTGCAGCTGCCGGAGTTCAGGGAGGTGGGGAACTACCTGAAGGAGAAGTACCACAGGGCTCTGAAGGTGGATCTCCTCCGAGGAGCCGGGAACAGCGCGGCCAGCCGAGGGGCCGTCGCAGAGACCTTCAGCTCCATCTCTCGAAAGGAGCTGGTCCACCTCGAAGACTCCCCCGATTACTGCCTGGAAAACCACACTTTGGGCTTGCCGGGCACAGAGGGCCGCGAGTGCCTCAAGAAGGGCAAGAACTTGAGCAAGTGGGAGAAGCGCAGTTGCAAGAGGCTCTGCGGAGAGTGCGGTCTGGCTGTGGAGGAACGCAAAGCGGAGATGGTGTCAAGCTGTAATTGCAAATTCCACTGGTGTTGCGCAGTGAAGTGTGAGCAGTGCAGAAAGACAGTGACTAAATACTTCTGTTTGAAGAAAGGAGGTCAGAGGGGAAGGAACGAGAGTGCCGGGAGCCGCCGGAAGAACCTCAGACTGAGGAAGAAGCACTGAGCAACCCTTATCACTTGAGTCATAATATGTGTGTCACTGCAGACTCTCTGTGCATGTTCAGATAGTGTGTGTTTGGACAAAAGCTTAGCAAAAAATACAATTTCAGACCATCTTCATTGTCTTTTTTTCTATTAAAAGTTAAAGATTGTGGGATGTGCACAAAGTTACATGGTAGAGAAGTTTACAACTTTGTAGAGTTTTGGTATAAATGTATTTAAGATATATTTTTTATACTTTTTACAACATTATCAAAAGTCACTGGGCATTTGAAGAGCATACTTCTGACTGCCACATTTGCCACAACATGATTTATTTATTTTCATACGTACACATGAGCCTTGGGGAACATTTTAACAGTTACTTTTTGATCAGTGGATGGTACGATTGTTTAACAATGGCATAATCAGCTTTTGAAAACACAATTTTCAAGAACCCGTCAGGATGTAATCCCATGAATGCCTAATACTGTTAGCCTAGCAGTAATATTCGTATATTTCAACTATCATAGCCAATCTTTACATTTATTCAGAAACATTTAGACATTTCTTTCGGAAAGTCTGGCCCGCCCTGACCTTTGCTGCCCTCTTGATGTATTTAATTGTATATAAAATGAAGCACTTTGTACTGTACATTGTTAATTTATTGCACAGCATTTCCTAGTTTTGCTTTATTGTTAGTTGCCTTAATGGTTTGTTTTCTATTAAAATGTAATAAAAGAATAAATCCTTCCATCTTATATATCGTTCAACCTGAAGAAAGCATTCATCGTTCTTTACTCTTTGTGATTCCTGAATCAGTAAACACAACCTTCCTCTTCACATTGTTCACATAAGGGTGAGGACACCGTGGGGCAAATCAACAAGAATTGTAAACTTTCCAGCGTTCTCTTCGTTCCATCACGCCTTTCTCAATTTCGCCTCAACAAATACCTCCCCGTCCTCTCACTCATCATGGTAATCCTCAAAGAGCCCCCTAACTCCCCACCGCTTGGAAGTTTCTTTACTGTTTAATACTAGTTTAATTAACTTTGTCCAGACAGAGTAGGGCCGTGGGGGTGGAGGGCATGAGGCAAGTTGCCCTTAAAAATCATCCCGCCTCTAATTTTGTATGCTAATCTCCTTTTTCACGCCGCGCCTCCTTAGGAGTGGGTGAAAGAAATGTTGGGAAAACTTTGGGGTTGCCTGTGCAGGGCTTCCTGCGGCTGTTTTATTTCTGGGCCCACCTATTTGGATCCTTTCACTCCTCTAGGGCCTTCCTTTGCTCGATTTAACAATGAATGCAGAGCTAATCAGCTCTCTCGGAAATGCACCACTGTCGAGGAAGGTAATCCCTTCTTCTCTACTCTCAATGGGCTGTCGCCTTCTAAAGGACTTTGGGAAAAGGCTTTGCACAGATTCACACTGTTTTCTCAAAAGAAGTTAGTTCAAGTATTGTGCCCAAACAAGTGGGTTTTATAAACACATGCTTGCCAGGAGACTCACCCCACCTGCAAGTAAGAAGTGCCAGGCCCAGGCAGACTAGCACATGGCAGCCGAAGCCGAAACCCTTCAGACGAGATGGGACATGAAAAGGGAGATTAGAGTTCCCATTGAGAAGGGGGCGTTCATTTCTGCACCTTCCTCCTTTTACTTAATAAAGTGTCAAGGAAACACCTTGTTGACATCTTATTTACCAAATAATGATCATAATCAAAACTCCTCCCTCCTGATGACCCCTGTGGGCTTGCTGGATTGCTCTGTCTGGCATGCAGGGAAGCCCAGTCACCAACAAAAGAACCAGCATACCAAGCTTTCTCCCGGCGGCTCTCTGGAAGCTCTGCAATTTACTGAGATAGGGCGTAGTAAAGGTGCACATAAAATGTCAATTCACAAGATTTTGAATGCAAAATTATAATTAGCACATGCATTTTGGATTAAATTTAACAAAGCCATTTCAAACTCGGTGTTTAGAATGCATTCTTATTTAGAGTTTTTTCTGCAGTTAAGTTTGTGAGTCCTGCTGTCAGCTCTGGCTCACTATCAGCGGAAAATTGCCTGCTTATACCCACATGTAAACATAAATCACACAAAGGGAAAAAACTGCCAACACAGCAAGTCAGTTAAAGTGTGGGAAAAAGCCAGACCGAAAAACATGTTTACCTGTTCTTGGTTTGACACACCTGGGGCACTGTTCGCTTGTTCTGCCAGGATCAGTTGTGCATCAGCAGCGGAGATGAAAGAGAGTGCATTGCTCTGGTGGGCAGTACATGAAAATAATAATGTGCTTAACCTGGAGACCTAATGTCAGGTGCTGGACCGGGAGAAGCTAAATATCTCAGCTCCAAAAAGAAATAGTAAATGGTTATATAGCCCAAATAGCCACTTACCCTTTACCCTGCTGCACTATAATATCTTAATTTGTCTTTAATGACGGATTATTTCACTGTGGACTACTATAAGTGGGCTATGAGAGTCACATGAACAACCAGGGGCCACAGTTTGAGGCAAACACCTTAATAATCATCAGCATTATGTCAATTTTTTCCCCTAAAATGAACAACCACAAGGAGGGAAGGTGAACAGGATGGGGCACACGTTATAATGGCGTGTGAAAAAGCACAAAACGTCGACCATGACACATCATTTCCCAGAGAGTGACACGACCTCCGACCGAGGGGTCTGAACTTCCGTCTCTCGGGCCAGCCCTGCCATGTCCAATTTGCCGTAACACTTGAGACTGAAGGTGGTGGAGGGAGAGGGGGACACCGCAGAGGAAGAGTGAGGCTTTAAGCTTTCTCACAGAGCTTGAAAAATCAACTAAACCTTTATGGGATCTGATTTTTTAAATATAAATTTTGGACATAAAAACATTTTATTTGACAGTATTAGCAGCATGAAAAACAATTCAAACATTTTAAATTTGGTTGAAAGTATATATGTTCTCCTTTAAATTAGAACATTTTATATGAATAACACAGAGACAAATTTCTCTCAGGTAGCAAGAGATAATGCAATCAACGAAAGATGGGAAAACGACTTATAATGCTTCAGAGAATCCTTGACTAATAGGATTTATGGCTTAGGGGTTCTGGACCTACAACACCTACAGGGGCGAGGGTCAGTATGAATGTGAGAGAAAGGCAGCACAGATGAGTACAGATGAGTGGGACGTCCTCCAAACTCTCTTGTTACACAATTTGGTTCTCTGTGTCTGTTTGTTTGCAGTATAACCTCCAGAAAACTTAAACGCTTCCACTCATCAGTAAACTGTCTCATTGTAACATTATCTCCTCGAGGGAGTCTTTGTTTTGACAGCAGTCCGTCGGCTGGGGAGAAGGCAGCAGCGGTGTATGTTTGTTGCTATCAGCAGGATTGAGATACAAGCTTTTTGAGGCTCACTGGGGTGGTCAATCTCCTGGCTCTGTCTGCAAAGAATGGGGAGAGGGGAGCATCAGGGGGATCAGCTCAGCTCACTGATCTGCACAGGAAACACAGAGCATGGGAACCCACCAGGGAGCCACAACTAGTCCCCACAGTGGAAATCTGCTGATAAAGCCTGAGTTAAGAGAAAACAGAAGATGAATCAGGTTTTTACAAAACACATCAGGAAATGCTTTTGAGATAAACTTCTTCCTGTATGTGGCTTGTAAAGCTGTCACAAAAAGGGTTAACACCACAGAGTGTCAATGATCAAAGTGATTGATAAGATGCACTCCATCGAGTTCAATACCAGAATGACGTGAGAAACAGAGCCAGACTCCATCAGCTGACCGGTTCAGTGAGCAAGGTACAGTGTGAACTGCTATCTCATCAAGAGCTATCAATACAGTGCTGAGGCAATGATGACCACAGGTAAATATTGGCTTTCAGGATTTCAAAACTGTTTGCTCTGTATTTTATAAAGAGAGAAAAAGTTGAAGGGAATGACTTCTAATCATGATCAATGGGAAGAAAATGTGGCCTGTTTTAAACGTTATCGATGGCATGACTGCATGGCGTCCTACTGTACAGATCAATGTTAACAAGCACTGATGGAAATATTCAGACTAAGTAAAAATATGTGTTGTCAGCTAAATAAACTGAATTACCCAATAGGCAGAACTATCCATCACAGTGTAATATATTGCTTTAATGTAATAGAAACTGTTTTATATAGCTTATATTTTCTTTCAAGTTTCAAGTTTCAAGGCTTTTATTGCATAGCTACAGTGTGGTTATGACAATGAAATTCTTCGGTCACAGGCTCCACCAACAGTGCAACACAATAAAACAGATAAAATAGTACAAGTAAATAAAATAGAATATAATAGAAACAGAATATAATAGAAACTGTGTGGAATAGTCTATATACAGTAATTGGAATATTGATGTATATTATATGAGTTGCAAACCGATTAATGTTATGTATGTTCTTTCAAAAGGTCAGCTTTGTCTAATACAATGCCTCATTTCAGTCCCTGCCTGCAGCTTCACTCTGAGTGTAATGTAACGTTCCTTAGGGCTGTATTACATATCTTTATTTCCTTGCACATTATGTTGATTATGTGATGCATCAATAGCAAAAACAGAAGCTTTACATATGACTTTAGACATGACTTGTAGTCACAAGGCAGGATGGTGAACTGCGTGCTGTGGGTTTGAGTCCAACGAGGGCCCCCTGTGGCTTGTTGTGAAGGAAGTCCTCTTGAATTTCACTTAAGGTTGGAGTACTTTCTTCCTCAATCACTACTTAAGTCAAGTAACTAATTCCACAATTTAAAATAGCAAAGGAAGCATTATCAACATAAAACAGAAAAGCATCAAAAATGAAAGGAAGACGACTTTCATTGTGTTTTCTTTTAATTTTCTTTATTGATACTCAGGCATTCTAGCAACTAGAATTAAAGATGGTTGCAACTACATTACACTACTCAGAATGTAACAATGCCTTACATTTTAAAAGATAAAAATATATTTTGTATGAAGACACTTTTTCTTTGCAGTCTATTGCAGTCAAATTAATCAGCAGATTGTGCATCACTTATCTGGGCTACCAAGCTTTCTGTAAAATACATTTGGTGGGATAAAAATGACAGTATCTCCCTCCGAAATGCAGTGCAGTAGGCATATTAATTAAACACTTGAGTAAAGAAAACTGTTTTCGATAGTAATTTACTTTAAATGGGATACCACAATTATTAATCATATTGGGGAAATGCACTTGTTGAATCAAAAAAGCAAAGACAAAAGTTAAAAAAATCTAGAGAGAAATGAAAAACCAAATAAAAGAACATAGCTATACTCACACTGTATGGGCAACACACGGCATAATTGCACCCATAATTTCATAATGATGTATAATTGTATCGAAAAAAAACCGTATGCTTATGTTTATAATATTATAGATATATAGCTATATAACAAATATATAATTATAAAAAACGTATTATGATGAATTGTTATGCATTCCTTAAGTTATTTTCTGTTTATTTGTCAGTTTTCTGAACTAATGCAAGAAAACCTAGTACAACAGCTCCCTCTCGCGGTGCATTTAAGTTATTACAACATGAGTATTGAAGCATCCAGGACATTAGATGTCGCTGTCCGAAATTAAAGGCATACAACTCTCTGAGTGTTGTCCTGATTTCTTATGCTCGGCTCGTTGGCTTTCTGGCTGTCAACACGGTGTGTAAACAGCTACACGGAACAGCCGTGGAGAGGGGCTGCAGCAGGACGGCTTCTCCTTCATTAATTTAATAACGGTGAATGGGAAAGCCTGTATGAAAGTCTCTGTGGCCTAGCAGAGTCCGGAAGAGAGGAGGTGTGTGGGTGTTTCATTGTGAGGAGGACGGAGGCAGGGAACCAGCTTGTCGGGGACCATGGCAGCGGTGTCCGTAGCGGAGGCTGATCCGGCGACCAGTGAAGGCGGAGTGGCTTTCACTGGCGTCCAGAGCCGGGGCTGGGATGAGTCTCAGCTCCGAAAATACTCTTTCCAAACCAAGCCCATCCCCAGACTGTCTCATGCAGACCCCAGAGCAGAGATCCTAATAAACAACGAGGTAAAACCACTCGGATAGCTCAACTTTAATGTAGAGATCTGTATGTTTTTCAGCATGGAGACCTGCAGCACAATCCCTTTTATATAAGGCTATTGGTCAAAAGCATGAATTGGTGTGCAGTATCTCATTAACATATAGAGAGGATGTGAAAGTAAAACGTTGCTATACAATTTTAAGTGTATTAACCCTAGCCTGGTTTTGAGTGAAGCACTTAGTAAAGGCTATTAGAGTCATTCAAGGGAACATTATTATTATGTATCCTCATTTAAAATAAGACACAAGAGAAAGGGATTTTTAACATTGGATATTCTGTTCTAAATATTGCATACTGTATAGGCCTACTCCATTGGCCATTGCAATGGTTAATTGTTAAAACATAAATGTTATTCCTGTAATAAGATTTCTAACTAGATTACTATTTGCAATGATTTGAAGCACTTGAGAAGGTAGTACCAAATGTGAACCATACTGTATAATGCTTACCTCTTTACTTAAGTTTCTATTAACAAAATAAACCAATATACTGACAACAAGGAAGATCTTCAGGATACATGTAATATAGTACATTGTTTTTTTTAATCTGACTTTTTCTTTGGAGTGTTTATAGTTTTGGAAATGCATAATGAAACATATTATAACTGCAAAGCTTATTGGGGTTTTCAAAAGTAATCCTCTTGGAGATGTCACATCAGGTAGTGTGACTCTGGCTGAAAACACCTGCTGTGCTGACATTTTTGTTGTTGCTTGCTATCAGAAAAGCCATACACCACACCATTGCACTTGTGGTGACAAACATCATCCCATGTCATTATTTTGTTTTCATTATCAGAGTCAGATGGAGCGTTTCCCAGGATGGCTTTATAACTGTTGAACAAAGACAACAGTTAGCAACACAGCAATCTCCTGATAGGGCAATGAAGCATATGGCTTTCATGGACCTGCAATACTACGTGCGTTGTGACTTCTTATTGTACCTGTTTTAAAAGGAAATGCATATTCACCCCACCCTTAATGTTGTAATTAATATAGGGTTGACTTATAAGTCAAGTTTGTTGTCTTGGGGTAATTTAGGGTGCCATATTAAGTGTAGGTAGGCTATAACAGGATGGTGGGTGGCCAAAGCAGCTTGAAAAGGTTAGGACGAGGCTTCATGAGGCTGGCTGCCTGCTGATAAAACAGTATATCAATTGATAGCGTTACAGGTATGTTGGTGCATTTTATAGTTAGGTGAAAAATGCTTCTGTATTTTCACTCAATTTTGAAGGATTCAAACCTACTATTTCCAGCTTTTGACAAATGGTTTACAAGAATAACAAAACTCTTATGGAATTTTAACACATGCACCACATTTGAACTTACATCAATATTGCTCAAGTGAAGTAAAAAGCATTTTCCAAGTTCAAGAAGGCAGAATATGTTTTTTTTTTTTAAATGTATGTATTGTTAGCGTTAACGTGGGCTGATTTTACTGGATTTGTACCTTGTAGATATTATTTTTCACAATGAGATTCATAATTTGCATCCATATTTCAACAATTGTATTTCTTTAAGTCCTCAAAGTCTGCTTTCATGAAGTCATGAAGCTAAGCTAGTTAAGAAATAAAGTGTAAACTGAAATGTGCAGACAAAATAGGGGATGATGGGCAACACAATCAGTCAGGTCGAATAAAAATGATTTGTTGTTGTGTGCAATTCGCACTAAAATAACGGAGGAGTTAAAGTGCAAGATAAAACCGTATGCACTCTTATTCACCATTTGTTTACACTGTTATTGGTTTGGCCTCAGTGAAAAGGTAATTATCAAAAGCTGTTTTGGGAATCTCATTGGTTAGTTCTAAGCACTAACTGTGACACGCCGCCGTGTGTAGGGGCCGTGATGAATAGATATCACATTAACTTAAAAAAAGAAGGTTAGTTTCTATTGCGAACTTAACAGGGAAGTACACTGGTGAGAGTGCTATAAGAACTGCACTGATGTGTCTAAATATGGCTCGTCCACGTCGCCATATTAGATAACGTTAACTGTTAAAAACATCCTTCTTGTATCCTGGGTAAACGCAACACGTATTCCTGTGCGCATCCAATCTTATCCAGGCAGAATCAAGACCTAAGATACATTTTAGTTAGCCTGTTCAAAAAGACACATAATGCTAATTTTACAACAAGCACAACATTATTTTAACTCTTTAGAACCGCAGAGTCCGCGCGCTTTCGGGCGAAAGTGAAACATCGAGCCGGTGCAGAGAGAGAGAGATGCAGAGAGAGCGGGGGAGGGAGGGAGGGGGATGGAGAGTGAATGCGTGCTGGTGTACGTTCAGTTGGTCACGTAGTCCTCGGAGCTCGGTGTGTGCAATGCCATGGACTGCCGTATCGATGGACTCTGTCGTCATGTGTTGAGATATATGTGCCTTTTTTGCACAGAAGTTTATAAAATACATATATAATTACCAGTAGTTTGGGAATTTTGTGAAGAAAAGTGCCATAAGCTAGATGAAACAAGTGATATTACACAATTTTCGCAGTAATATCTCTTACTTTAAAATTATTAAATATTTTATTTTATTATCAACTGTTATTACCATATTAACAATATGACTATTCATTTAAGGTGTATGCCACTATAGTATATTTAGAAAACCTTAAATCCCATACTAATTAAAGAACCAGTCCTTTAAATTCTGTATGGAAAACCAGTGATCCCTTTCAGCAGTGCTTATATAGTGCATTTGATGCATAGTGCATTCACTTGTGTAAAGGCTTATTCTCATGAAATAAACTAAACAAAGGATTTTTGTAATATTATTGTATTATGTTTGTGTACATTGAAATGTTCTTTATCTGTTTTCAGGAGCCAGTGGTTTTAACAGACACAAACCTTGTCTATCCAGCACTCAAATGGGACATTGACTATCTCCAGGAGAACATTGGAAATGGAGACTTCTCTGTTTACACTGCACACAACCATAAATTCCTCTACTATGATGAGAAAAAAATGGCTAACTTTAAGAACTTTGTCCCCAAGTCAGAACGGATGGAAATGAAATTCTCTGAATTTGTAGAAAAAATGCACAAAACTGAGGAAATGGGAGGAGAGGAGAGGTAAGATACATTTATATATCTAAATTGGAACAAGAGTATGATATACGGTTTGTTTATATTAACTCCTGGGCTGATGCTTAATCACAGCAAAGTTGTCTGTTTGAAGCTTTGCCAGGCCAGGAACTAAATGTGACTGTGTTGCATGTGTGCTTAACAATAAAGGGTGTTTTTGAAAACATAAATTGTCACAGGAAGATGGAGCAAATGACTAAGCGTTTAGGCGTGAGAATCAGGGGACAAGCTTATTACTGTGCCCTGCAGCACACGTACGGATAACTTACTAAAGCTGTTTGGCTCTCTGGTGCTTACAGTGGATCTTATCTCTTGAATTTTACTGTCCATTACTCATCACCAAATTTCAGTTAACACCCTTTCAAAAGTGTGTGTGTGTGTGTACAAAGTTGACTAAATCATCCAAAATTCAAGGAAAGTGGTAGTCAGCAATTTATATGTTCAAATGTCTACTGTGAAGGATATCATAAAGCCTTAATGCAATCGAATGTAAAACAAAAAAGTTATGATTGACGAAAGTAGTAAATCGGTCAGATTTGACCCGAAGACAACAGGAGGGTTAAAGAGATGTAGTCTACTGAAACAGAAGTGCCTTGTAAACAAGCGTATACCCTGCAGACACATTAAGAGTAAAATGAGCTGCATTGCGACTTGTTTCATGTCTCATAGAGCAAAACAAGGTGGCTCATAAATGTTTTTTTTCTCATGCATTTCAAGGGTTTATCTGCAGCAGACCCTGAATGACACAGTCGGGAAGAAGATAGTTGTTGACTTCCTCGGTTTCAACTGGAACTGGATCAACAAGCAGCAAGCCAAGAGAAACTGGGGACAGCTGACATCAAACCTGTTGCTCATTGGCATGGAGGGTAAGCACTCCTAGGAAGCAGTGAGATTAGATTAGATATACTTTATTGTTCCAAAATGTTGGAATTGTTCTGCTACAGCAGCTGTGAACAAGTCATTATACATGATTTAAAAATGTTATTAAAAAGTAAATATGTTCATTTCAACAGCAGAACATATACTGTCTATCTATCGAGTATCTATACATCTATACATATACATAATAAGTTCAAATAACCATTAGTAGACCAACCTACTACTAAAAAAATATAATTATAGGATACTTTATACATAATACAAGTTGCTTATTTTCTGCTGTATAATGTGGGCCTCAATGTTTTTCAAAGCGTAACATTTTCTGTGAATATTCTCTCCCCACAGGCAATGTGACACCAGCGCATTACGATGAGCAGCAGAACTTCTTCGCACAGATCAAAGGCCAGAAGAGATGCATCCTCTTCCCTCCAGACCAGTTTGAGTGTCTCTACCCGTACCCTGTGCACCACCCCTGTGACCGGCAGAGCCAAGTACGCAGCACAAACCTAGGGTTTAATAATATGTGAACTTGTAATAGCATAGTAGATTTTTCACAGCAAAGTTCTCATAGATAATTAAGACAATTGAAGAAAGTGAAAAAGATAAATTGGTGGTATTTCCATAGACAAGAAAATGTATAAATACTTCATAAACTGGCACATTATTATATGTTCATGTTTTGTTTACTTATCCGTATTTGTTTCCTTCTTAGGTTGATTTTGATAAGCCCGATTTTGAGAGGTTTCCAAATTTTACAAATGTTGTTGGCTATGAGACTATTGTGGGCCCCGGAGATGTGCTCTACATCCCCATGTATTGGTAAGATCTACGTCTGCATGGTCTTTCTAAAGAAATGATGTATTCCTTCTGTAGAGAAATGAGCACCACCTCTATAACAGATGATTATCTCTAAGCATTGACTTTCTTGGATGCACTGCCAGCTGATGTTTATTTAATCTCCCTGGTTTTCAGTATGTTCTTTTTTATATTTAACGCCTCAACATGCTGTTAGAAAATGATTCATCAATGTTTTGTTGTTCAGGCTTTTGTTGATAGATATTTATGCTGTCAAATGTAACTCTTGTATAATACAGTTTCCATAGTTTAGCTAATGTGGAGCAGTGTGTGATGAATTTAGTTATCTATATTTATATTCTTTCCTCAGGTGGCATCATATTGAATCCCTGTTGAACGGTGGAGTGACGATCACTGTAAACTTCTGGTACAAAGTACGTATATTTGAGCCTTTGTCACTTTAACTTTGTGTTATCTTTGCCACTACATGTTGCTTTATGATCACTCACTTATGTGTTCCTTTTGTTCAGGGTGCCTCCACACCAAAGAGGATAGAGTACCCGCTGCGAGCTCATCAGAAGGTGGCCATCATGAGAAATATTGAGAAAATGCTGGGAGAAGCACTTGGAGACACACAAGAGGTAAAAGCACCTCCTATTATATATCGTCTTAACAAACTCCTTCCTACCATCAGCTGCAGAAGTCACACACTATGGTCCAAAGTCACTTTCTAGAACATCAAATCAGATCCACATTTAGGTCACCTGTTATGAAATGAACATCCATTACATGAAATCCCCGGGGCATGCTGACCCTTCCAGCAACCTAATTACTGTGAATATTTATGGCGTACCTGATTTAGTACAAAATAAAGATCTATGCATTCTGGGACCATGCAATACGTCTGACAATGTGAAGTAGCCTTTCTTAACCAAGAGTCCACTTGTTTCCCTGTAGGTCGGACCTTTACTGAAAACGATGATCAACGGGCGATATGACCAGGATCAAAGTTAGAGACACTCTATTTTGGAAAGCAGCTTTGGTTTGCTGTGTGGAAGTCTGACTTTGGAGCTCCATATCATTGCACGGCAAGCGGACATTTTAAAACCATTCTGCTTCAGTGGTCTCCCAGTGCCACCTGACTACTTTAAGGAGAATGTGCCCTTCTTGAAGAAGTCTTTTGTCCTTAAATAGCAGGCCTAATTTGGCTTAAGTCTAGACATATTCATGTGAAACAGTGTTTTCACAACATTCTCATAATTCACGTTTTTCAACCAGTTGCTAAGTTGTGTGCGTTTGGTACCTTTTAAACAACCTCTTTACTTTAAATACTAGTGGATGAATCGTGGAATATAATAGTGAATGCAAACTTAAATGCAGTACATTTCTTATACAAATGTAATAACTCAGTTATGGGATTACATTTTTGTGGAGTGATCATATTGTATTCTCCATCTTTATCACAGCTTTAAAACAGATTTGCTTCAGAAAGATCACAGTTCTTTTAAGTGTTTAAAAAATATTTATCCACGCATCTCCACGCCTTACTACATGCTTTTTGGGAAGGGATCTGCAAGAATTTTCCGTTTCAGTGAAGACAGCATAGGCACGGTAATAGAAACACACGAGGACAGTGATAAGACCTAAGATTTTCATTGTCATAACTACACTGTAGCATGACAATAAAAGCCTTGAAACATTGGGATGAGAATGATCAACAAATATGTGTGGGAAAGAATATGTGACTGCTTGCAGCTAAAATGTTAAAGCCGAGCAATGCTGCTTTATGTGAATTTATGTTCTTGCTTGTTTGATTTATTTGACTTTATGAATGTGTTTTTCCGAGTACCAGTAATAGGTGAGGGAACACTGAAAAATAAGACACTGCAATTTTTGTTGCAAATACAGTAAACTATATATTTGCAAGAAAACATTGCCTGCAATTGCTTTTTTTGTATTATATTTAAGTTTAAAATGGTATAAGTGGTTAATCTGAACAGCTTACAATTTTGATTAATGTCTCTTATCAAAAGACTGAAGTAGCAATGCCCTCTGCTGGGATGTAGCTTACTGTATGTATCAGCCATTGCATTGCAACATTAAATGCCATCTAGTGGTGAAGTTGTCTAGTTACCTGGTCCATGCACTATAGTGCTGCATTTCAAATATTCACTGTGCTCTATTAAATGCAGAGGAATCTGAGATGTGTTCAAAAGTTTGATTCCACTTGGAAACCACTTTTGATTTCTGTCGGTTTACAATCATTGGGAATGCACGTATTTTTTGCTTACATGCAACATTACTTAAAATACTTTAAAGTAAAAGCAACGGGGATGGTTGTTTTTATTTTCAGGTTAAAAGTGCACTTCAGAAATGTTTAAAGAATGTGCATTAAAAAAAAGGGGACAATAATTTCACGTGTTGTGCTGATTGTGCCAAACCAACAAACAAACCAGGAGACAGCCTCTCCATATTCAGAACTTTGTCCTCCTGACACTGAAGTGAACTATAAAAACCTCAACATCCATCATTTTAAGAATATACACGTGCTAGCATTGTGCATATCTTTTTCTTACAAATCACAAGATCATAAAAAATAAATACTTCTTCCTTAAAAATGTTTTATTTATGATGTAAGACTGATGTTTCTCTCCCCTATTGCTAGGTTAATCCTGTTTACTGTGTGTGCACCTCTTGACAATGGCATGGCACAACATGTTATGACTTGATTTTTTTGTTTTATGGTCAAAATGTTTGTTTTCACTCTGGTATTAAACAGCTTTAAAGGTGAGATTGACAAGGGTTCATAGAGATGGTTGGTTTAATTGATAAAAGCCTGTTTTGTTGTTTGAACAGACAGTATGTGCTCTCCTTGTTCCTATGAATAAAGTTTGTTTTCAAACTTCAACACAACCGAGTCCTGAATGATGTGATGGTTTATACACACAAAGCTTTGAATTAAAATATTTGAACGTGTGAACAATAAAAAAAAACACAATGTGAATGATATACAAAAATTAGTATTTATTTACTACAAATAGTGCGTTAGTTTTCTCGTAGCGCAGTGTTCAAACTCTGAAAAAACTTGACTTGGGAGCTTCATAAAGTAACTAAAGACACGTTTGCTGCAGTAACAACACATCTTTTCAACACTCATTGCATTACAACTACCTCAGAAAAACCACCAATCAAAAACAATACTTATAGTTGCCAGTTATAGTTGTACAGTGGAACACAACAAAAAACAACGGTATATGTTTGGAAAAAACCCAGAAAAACCTTCTGACTAACGCATTTATCCCAAAACAACTGACAAAAAAAAAAAGAGAAACCAATCGTAATCAAAATATCCACAACCAACAATTACAAGCGAAGCTAAATTCACAACACAAATGAGATGAGAGGAGCTGTGATAGAGGGCCAACATCATGTTAACAGACCCTTAAAGCACACAACGGCCCTCTTCACAATAGATACTTGATTGGAGAATTAGCAATTCTAAACAGCTTTACTAAAAATAGAGATAATTCTATTGGAACGAACTTCAAAATCAAGTCCTTCGGCAGCATGTTTCGCTTAACATTTAGCGGGCAACCACAGTGCTCCATTTTAATATGTCAAACATTATAGTGCTGTAACAGTTTCTGCACCTCTTGAGACTTGAATTTGTTGTGCTAGAAAATTAATTAGCATTTAATCAGGACTTCGAGTGTTAGCAGCAGAGCTAATTGTGATGAGGACAATTCAAGGTTGAACTTATCCGCCTCCAAAGCCCACAACCTTGTTCACCATAGATCTCCTGAAAAAGCTATCTGAATATTTTTGCTAAAATCTGGAACAAATTGACAAAAAACACAGATTTGTTCGCAACGTTATCCAGATAATCGTTGTTTTGGGTCGACACTCAGTACTGAAATGATGGTGTTATTCTAGTAAAATAAACTGTGGGTTCAATTTAAGTAACCTTTCAACTAAATCCCTAACTCAGGGCAACCATAAATACATTCTTAGGTGAGGAATGCTGAAGATAGCCCCTGTACAAATTGGCATTAAAAAAAAGTTTCAGAAAATACTTTTTTATTTAAAAACCATTTCGTAGCACAACAAATTGTCCCATTCTCAAGGATTGACCGAGCCTTTTCCCAGCACTGTATTCCTGGAGGATGTAAAAATATAATTTTAAATGAAATTGGCATCAATGATATATATTTACATGAAAATGCAATCATGACTTGAAATGTCTAGAAGAAGCTCTACAGCACCATAAGATCTTATTTACAGGAATGATAAAAGATCCACCTCGACAACGTCATGATAATGAATCTATATCATCGTTTGGGAGTGAAAATAAATAAATAAATGAAGAGGTAAAAAAGAACAATAATGTCAGTGCAACATCAGACCTGCTGAGGCAGCAACAAGTAGATTCTGATCATACTAGCCAACCTTGAGACCTCAGAAATTGGGAGAATTTCAAAATGCAAAATGGGGGGGGGGGGTGCTAGTTTATCACCGGAGCTGTTAGATTAACATTAACATGCTTATTGTAGTTCTAAGTGCAATGCCTTGCGGCCTGTGGCACCATCCTTGATGGAGCATATGTGTGGGCAGGAAAGGAGTGAGCAGAGAGTAGAGTAGTTGTCGATTCTTGTTCTGTTTTCTGTGACTCTCTTCCTCACCCTGTCAGACTTTCAGTTGCGCGCTACTAAAGAGACGTGTAACCATGGAAACCAAACAATGGTGTAGCTGTATTAAAGTCTGAGTGGAAACAGTCCTGAGTAAATCTGATTTTGTCAGAAATCGGGAGAAATATGACACCGGGAGGAAACCGGGAGAGGGCAATGAAATCGGGAGTCTCCCGCGAAAATCGGGAGGGTTGACAAGTATGATTCTGATAGGTTAGGCTGTTACACGAGAACACAAGTTACAACATCCTCACCAAAATATCACACATTTTAAAAGCTTCTCAAGCAACTGAAACACTGGTTTAATGTTTTAACCAAGGCATAAAATGGCAACACAATTTCAAAATAAGCCACTGACACACCTACAAATATATGTTCCTATACTTGAGCCAAATTAACTTAATAAATAATACAAAAGTGTAAACAATATTGTCAGTAGCTGCTCTTACACTGTTGTGCTCATCATCAATGGAATCTGTACTTTCGTGCAGGCTTCAGGTTGACATACGTCTTCTTCATGTCCTCTTCATCGTCTTTCTTCACCAGCTGATAGCGCTCTCCTTTTGTGGTTACCACCTGGTTACCGTGGTACCGAACTAGCTTCTTCGGAGCCTGTAAAAAAAACCCACCAGGATAAGGGTTTTAATGCATGAAACATATGTAACTATGGTGTAATTACATTTGAAATGGAGGATAACTTACCTCTTTAGGGGGCAAAGGCCTGTGTGTTTTTTTATCCTCATCCCTGTCAACCAACATGTACCTATGGAGAAGAAACATAGTCATACAAATAGCAACACAGCTCTACTCTCCACAGGATGATAGCAATCTTACTCACTTCTCAAGGATGTTCTCTTTAAGTTTTTCGTCTGGCACTGAGGAAATACTCTTCCCGGGGTTTACCTGAGACAACAGAACACCATCAAATCACACTGCATAACACACACAGTGGCAGTGTTTCAGTGTGTAGCATTTACTCACGTTAAGAGGAGTTTGGCTGAGTTGGACGTCGCCCTCTATGATAAGGCGCACAGCTTCCTCGATGTCTCCTTTGGCAATACACAGGGCGCTGCGAGCATCGGACAGACTGCACTTTGGAAACATTTCCAACAGATGCTGCTCCTGGGACTCCCACTTAGACACTGGTTGCTGGACATTTACACGAAGGTATTAGCTCCAAATTACCTTATTGCTAACTACATCAACAGTGGGTCACACAATGGGAAAACGTAAAATGAAAGTAAAGGAAATATTGTGCTGAAATGATTACCTTGGCAGTGGCGCCCTCTGTCTGTGTTTTAAGGCACTGCGTTTCCGCTGGTGGAGGTTCACTGGGCAGGGTGGGGAGTTTCAAGGAAATCTCTTCTGTCCTTGCCTTAAGCTCAACAATTTCTTCACAGGAAAAGAAATCACATCAGAATACTGTAGTACAACTGTTAGCTGATGATCCCCATCCAACATTATAAAAAAAACATTTGGAAAAGCTGCCACAGTACTGCATGTATTAGAAATAATAAAAATGTAAAGAAAAATACCTGAGGTCCGAGCAGTTGCCAGTTTTGAGGCTAGATTGAACATCATTTCACAGACCTTGACACTGCAAATATAAAACATAATTGTAGGAACAACAAACGTTGGAGTTATGTAATAGAACAAAGTGTAACTTCCTGTTTACCTGTCAATTTCAGCAAAGCCAGGTATGTAAGCTTCTAGCATTTCTGCAAAGTCCTCCACGTCTAAGTTCTCCTCAACACTCTGCTCGGAGCCCAGATCCTCCAGGACTCCAGTGATGTAAAACAGAAGAACATCATCCAGTGTGCTGCATTGAGCGGTAACAAAAAAGAGGTTATTGTAAGACTGACTTTTTTGTAAAGATGCTACGAAAGTTGGGCAATTGTTTACCTGAGATCTGCGTCAGGAATGTAAGCCTGAATAAATTCGTACATCACACTGTGGATGATTTTGTGGAGTTCCATTGCGTTCTCCTTCTGTGCAATAGAGAAATAAAGGGTCAGTAGTGCTGGAGTTCAGCTACAGAGTCAAGGCAGTTATAGTGAGCAGCACCAGTGGTGGAAAAAGTATTCCGATTCTTTACTTGAATAAAAGTACTAATACAACAACGCAAAAATACTCAATTTCAAGTAAAAGTACAGCATCGAGAATGTTACTCAGGTAAAAGTATAGAAGTACGATGAGTAAAATGTACTTTAAAGTATTGGAAGAAAAATAATCATTGCAGAAAAAGCTTAAACAATATTTAAGTATGTTAAAGCAAAAGCAGCAAATCTTCCCATTTAAAAAGCTGGAACTTTTTTATATTTTTTACCCAAAAACTTGCCACCCATGGATTTAGTTACTCACAGTAAGTATAATGTTGGACAGTTTAATTTATAACAAAACAATCATATTTAAACGTTTTCCCAAATATTGTGTGTCAAAATCGTCAACTTATAAAGTAACTAGTAAACAAATCTGTAAAAGCAATGTAGTGGAGTAAAAAGTACCAACATTTGCTTCCAAAATGTAGTAGAGCAAAAGTATAAAGTATAAATTAGAAGATGTACTTAGTTACTTTCCGCAACCGAGGAGCCGCGACTGCAAACTTTGAATAACCAAAAACAACAGTTGTCCTTAGTGTAAAAATGTTGCTTAGCTCAGACCAAACGTCCCATGAAGATGTTACAAAAGCATTTATTATGAAAGCTTGGTGATGAGATTTTGCTGCCACACCTCGCTGTCGCGATAGGTGAGTGTTGACTTTGTTTTACGACCCACCGAAAGTTACTGAACTTCTAATTTGGGGGCTTTGATTAATTTCACCACAAATCGACAGGCCTGGATGCAACTACAACACACATTTGAAT
This sequence comes from Notothenia coriiceps, assembly GCF_000735185.1. Taxonomy (NCBI): domain Eukaryota; kingdom Metazoa; phylum Chordata; class Actinopteri; order Perciformes; family Nototheniidae; genus Notothenia; species Notothenia coriiceps. The sequence goes on along the minus strand of NW_011340598.1, from coordinate 168,742 downwards.
AGTCGAGGAAACCCCTCAACGCACTCCAAAATCAAAGTAAGTATTAAAGTGACAGTGACCCAAACGTTACAAAGATAATTATACATGTAGTTTATAACACCAACCACGTGTATTGCCCCACACTCATAACGTTAGGTTAACAACACTCCTAGTGTTATGCATTTGTTGGCCACACATTACTTGGACATTCCACATAATTAGCAGCTAACCTTGCTAACGTAATGTTTAATAAACAACGACACCGCTAAGCTACCATTTGGTCAAGTTAAACCGTTGCAGGCGTGTGTTATCATCCACCACAAACAGCCAATTGTTCCATGCACTGTCATAAATGACTTAACATTATCATTGTGCATTCGTCAATACGGTTACAATACATCATTGTTTCCTGTAGGAGAAATAACGGTAGGTTGCTAAGGCTAGTTATTGTTAGCAACTGCAAGCTAACGCGTTCTATGCTAAACCAACCTCGGTTAATTAGCGCTATACCGGACCGAATGTGAATGGAGTTAAACTTACTGTGGCAGATATTATAGGGACATGAAGCTCACAGTTACCCCCAAATGTGTGAAGGGGATGGTGTTTGCTTGCTATCCGTGCTGCCGGTGGTTAGCCTGCACGATTCAAAACACTAGTACGTCACATCCTCTGTAAACAGCCTGGTTAAATGCAGATTAAATGACATTTGAATGTCTGTGCAGCTGCGAAGTTATTGTTTAAAATTGATTCGAAATTATGGTTTTAGCTTAGAATAGAGTATGTTTTGTTTTCTGTAAAGACACAAAAGTATTTTTGATGGATTATTCACTGACATGCAATGTTCCCTGCATAATGTATACTAGACTAGACACAGACCAGTCACTACTGAGGGACTTATGATTAGCAACTACAAAAAATAGATAATTGATTTAATCATTGGAGTATTTTTTAAGTAAAATTGCCCCAAATGTACTTTGCTTTGTTATTCTCTGTTTTGTTTAATTACACGACATCTTCGAGTTTCAAGAATAAAGGATGTCACTTTGGGCTCTTAGATGCAACTTTTTCATGAATCAACCAACTATGTAAATAATTGGCAGTTGCTGCCCTTAGTTACATGCTTTTTTGCAAAGATTATCAGGCTTAGAAGCTTTTTTTAATCCCTAAATTACCTCTTTATTTCACTTTAATCTCTAAAGCAAAAATTATTTAAACTATAGTTATTGCAAGTTAAGATTTAGGGCAACAACAAAATGGATCTCAGTAAGTATAAACCAATTTACTTTTTGGGTTTGTCAAAATGCAGGACTCAAAAACAAACAAAGTTAAATCCAATAGGTTAAACGATCTCTACACTAATGACTGAGTCTTTAATAAATTATACTGCTTCTCAATAAAAGCTGCATCAGAAACACATACTAATGACTCTAATATGTTACAATCTGTTTCAAATTAACAAATAAATAAACAGCAAACATGTTTCATAAAGTCTTTGTTCTTAATAAACGTGAAACTGTCTGTGACCCACCTATCCTGACTCAGTGTCTGAGCAGTGGTCTAGTCTTCATTAGGCCGGTAAATAGTCTACTCTCACTTGGTCTTTATCTTATATATTTTGCCAGAAGCATACATAGTTGATGATCAAGGTGTTATCTGAGGCAACATCAATAATGTCATCAGATCCTGCTCTCAGTTTCCTCCGCCTGTGTTGGTATTATAGCAGATATGTACCTGTAAATCATTAATGCCCATTCAATTGTTTCCCTGCTCCCTAGATCTCTTGCTGGCTGTAGTATTTCATGGGGGATATATAGTACGCGTCGCTGATAAAACAAGTACGAACAATTCTAAACTTGGCTGAACTCTGTTTCAACTCTGAGATCATGGCTAGACGAGTGGAGCTGAGGTATCGGAGGAGAGAGTGTAAAATACAGCAAAGGAGAGCATCTCGGTTTTCTGTGTGAGGAGCTGATACTGAGAAGAGTCTGCAACCAACACACGCTAACAATCACACACACATACTCAGGGGCATACTGTAACACCATGCTTACACTCGGAGTAATATATACAGACTCAAGCTTCAGCCAACATTTGATCACACCTTTACATACAAGCCATTCTTGACTGCAGTGTCACACTTAACCCATAACAAAAATGAATTTTGCAAAGCCACCCTGGATCCCATAATTATATACAGTATTTCATCTTTACCATTGCAGCATTTAGTGGTAAATATTGCTGCCTGTCATGTCAGACATACTCAGGCTGACGTTTTTTTCTTCCTTACTTTAAAGTAAAGTGTGTCCCAACACTAGATGGCAGCATTGAGTCATTATTGACAGCAGGAACTTATCAGGAGCTGATAGGTCGCTTTTGACACCTTCCATTAGTAACAAAACAACAAAAGAGATGTACTACTTATGTCAGATACGCCATAGTTTATAGCATCTCGGGATGAAATACTAGTATTGATATTTTCTAAACAGACTTATTCAATCTCTAAAACACTTTACATTTAATGCAGAGAGGTTGCGAGTTCACCAGTGCAGTAGTAACATACTTGTACTTAAATTTGATCAGCTGCCATTAGCAGAACATAAGTCAGTTAATCCCATAATAAGTAAGTTAGTCAAATTTCCCATCACATCTCTGTGCATGTAATGGCTAAGCAGTCCATGCTTTTGTGTGAGTTAGTGAGAGGGAAACATGCCATCATCTACTGGCTGTATAGAAAAATCCTTAACCAATTATGCCCTTATCCAATACATGTTTAAATAGTGTATATTAAGACATTGCAAACAAAGTAAATTACCTATATACAAATATTTCTCTAGTGAAATGAGGTGGCGCCACTCATAAAGCTTTGACTATTCTTTCGGGGCTGTTTGTCATCATCAAACCTTCCTAAACAGTCTTACAGGAAACAAACAACCTGAGAGACACACAGATGTTCAGTCGAATGATCATTGTACAACATAGAAACACACAATAAGTCATATACCTTCAATAATAACGAGGAACAAAGTGCACATATAGCCTGAAGCCATGTTTTTAATAAAAACTGCCATTGAGGGAGGAACAGACCAGTAGAATGTTTCAGTTAAAACGCTGTGACAGAACTATTTCCTATTTGGTGCATCTGAGTGAAAATAGAAAGTTAAATATATACGCAAAAGGATTTAATGTACTTTTCAACTGTTTCAGTTTGTTCAGAGCACATATATAAAAGGAAACTGATTTGGAAATAAATGCATTTCTTCTTCGAAACAAGACTGTCCTACAAATGTCTAAGAGGTACTTCATTCAAACAAAAGAAAATCATAAAAAAACGTATAAACTAATGAATTCCACTTTAATGTAAGCAGAGGACAAACGTTAATATGTGCTAATGGTATGTTTACACATTTCCCTTCCTATATGCCAGGGTACAATCAAGCATGTCATGCAACAATGTCGAGGCAGGGCACATAATGTGGATATTGTACTGGTGGCACAGATTTCCATTTTCACAGACAATGGGGACTGGGGGTTGGCTGGGGGGAAGTCTGAGCAAAAAAAAGAAAATTACAATTCTCATCAGAGTCACCAAAACACTGAATGATTTAATGCCAAATTAATTACCCTTTACCCAACTTTAGACAATAATGCTCGGAGCTGTCTGTCGGAACAGCATTATTCTATTAACGTTCGATTTGCAGTTCAGCCACAGTGACTTCATATTTAGATTTTATTGTATTTTCTTAGACAGTGATAGCATTGCACGCACAATAGAAAGGCACAGAATCATCAGATGTTTTCAGTTGAATCACCGTGCGGCATGAGATGGAATCAGCACGTTAATTGGAGAGAGAATTTGTTAAAATGTTTAAAGACTTGCCATATCTGTTCCAAAGCATTACAAAAGGTGCATTTACAAAGTGAATTCAAGCACAGTGAAGTTTAATTAATTGAAACTTTTACAATATAAGGCCTCCTTTAAAATCATTACCCATCTTTAATCAAATCTTAGTAATAATTTCACTAACCTACTTGATTTTGAAGCTTTGATTCAATGCGTTATTCTGTAGATTTCTACGCGAGTATAGTATTAAAAACACTTGTGAAATCAAAGTTGGTATATGTTTTTCATTAAACTTCACCCTTGTACTTTTTTAATTTATTTATATATTAAGTTAGTGACTTGAAGGGATTGAATAGCCGGCTGGTATTCCGATGGTCCGGCCTGGCCCCCCCTCCCCCTGTCTACCTCCTGTACTATCTCCAGGAAGTGGTCACCAGGCAAAGCATTGCCACTTTTTCCCTCCACTTAAACTCCCAAAAGAACAGGGTTTTCGATGCAACAGTTATTCTCAAATCAAATTAAACAATTATATATTTAATGCCGGAATTTCTTTTTATTATCTAATTATTAAGTAAACAATATCAAATCAAATCAAAATGTATTATAGCCCCAAATCACAAGAAATGCCTCAAAGGGCTGAAAAAAGACACAAAATAAATACAAACGTCATAGCATAACAATTATAAAAACATTAGACAACATTATACACCCACAGAAGTATTGCCATGTGATAAAAGCATGTGACTGAATTATATAAGATATAAGATGTAAAATATTCAAATTGCAGTTTTGCAGTGCAACATGTTTTTGGTTCAATAAGTCGAGTGAAACACAAGTAGCTGAGGTTCATGGTAATACATGTTTTGGTTGTCTTGCTCTGTGTGTCTCTGTTCAGCAGTCGATAGGTTAACCTGCCCCTGGCATCCATCTTGTGTGGCCCCCCTCGCATTACCATTGATCTGAAGGAAATAAAGAGCACACGTGTTATTATATACAGCCCAGAAAAACGCCCTCTCACAGTGATGGAGTGAACAGGCCAAATGTATGAAATATTGCCCCTCCAACATATTCTGTCTTCCTGTCAATAGCGCAGCCTTTGCCCACAACGCGGATCAATAGGGACTTATCTTTCCGTGATAACACATAACGATGTTGTCTGTTGTCTTTTTCTCGTATTGAAGTTCTAATTCTATTCCTCCGCCTTTTTAAACCATCCTCACTGATATGTTTATTTCTTGTTTTTCCTTGTTTTTCTCCTAAAGCAATACATTGGCGTGGGCCTGCTAGTCTGAGACATGGCAGTTACAAATTTACATGTTGGTTTTCTGGACGTTTCTCTGAAGCTTTTGGGGGTCTCTCATGTGTGAGACTGCTCAGTGGAGAGAAGACACCCCTCTGTAAAAACATCTGTTGTGGAAATGGCTGTCAGCCTCCCTTTTGTGGGCTCCGTCTCTTTTGCACAGAGATTGTCATTTGTTTTGATCATTTATGTGGGTGAAAGCATAATGATAAAAAATCTGGAGGATGTACCCATGCAGCTGAGCAGTCTACAGTTGGTCTGTGTTTTTGTTTAGTTTATTTTAATGGAAAAGTACGATTTCTCTGATTTAGTGGCTTCGTCTGCACATTGAAGCATGTCATGTAACTGTGTTATTTAATGTAAAAGTAAACTATAATGTGTGTGAGTGATATGACAAAAGTTTTTAGAAATATTAAGCAATTAAACATTTCAGTAGGCATACATCCCCTGTACATTATAGTCTACAGGGACAAGCTGCTTTAAGATGATAACAAAATATACTCTTTTAATTATTCATGATGTGGTGATCGTTATCATGCATGGAGGAAGTCACTGGAAAAGAGAATTTGGCATTGTTTCCTTTTATTTAGAGTGATTTCATTGTTGAAAAAGCATTTCTTGTACTAGAAATAAAATACTCATTGCAGCTATGAATAAGCGAATGAAGCATGAGTCTAATTTAAAACAAAGAAACTAAAAGTTAAGGCTTTTTAACAAGTACAAGAGCATTCATAGTGATACGTATAAAAGGTTTTCTTTTATTGCCAACACCATTTTTGCATTATGTCTTTCTCTCAGAATAGCCCAGGGTGAGGTGAAGCCACTCTGCCTACACAGGAAGTGTTTTTGAGATACCTGTCCAATAATGCCACAAGGCTATGTACTCCCATTACAGCTGCCATTTACTTTAGTCAAAATGCTCTTTTAGCTCATTTCTTCCCACTGCTCAACATCAATGTCCAATCAAAGCATAAAAATAAAATAATGAATTTTGTTGTATAACATTAAAAGGTTTTAGACAGATTGTATTGCTATGCTTGTATGTTCTCCAATGTTTTAGTGGCCTTATACAACAGAAAAATCTGTGTATTGCTGAATGATTGACGCCAATTAAGTGCATTGTGACAGATGACTAATCTAGTTTAGACAAGATAGTCCAGTTAGACAATGTATCTATATATACTGTATCTAGTGACTTCTGTATCTATATCTATATTTTCACATGTCTTCTTATAACATTGTTAGACAATAAGAAAAACAGTTCTGGGTCGACATACTGGAGTTCCTGAGGGTCCCATGAGCTTTTTCTGAGTTGTGTTTACTTGTTTTGAAGCACAGCATACATTTTATTTCATGTTAGACGGAAAGCCTTTTCTTCAGTTTATTCAGTCTATTGGCTAAACCCTGAATGTCACCTGGGGTTATGGTGCAAATCCTGACGTTGTATTAAGTCTTAATTATGACAATTACATGTCTGGGTGTAGGTACCATTTAAGTTTTTCCTAATAAAACTATATGCATCAAATGTATATTTACAGATAATATTTGTTGTGAAATTTAAAGTAAAATAGAGCTAATTCTGAATAAAAAAAACTCTTCACATTGAGCATGAGACCTGGTTTAAAAGGTGTAAAAGATATCTGAATTTAAATGATCCATAACAGCAAGATGCCTGGATGAATTAATGGGACGCCTGTTTGTGATTCTCTGATTTTCCTGCAGAACAGGTGAGTGTTTGTGCAGAGTGACACCTCATAAACTGTCGGATAACCTGTTCCTGTGCTCCTTATCTGTCTTCCAGACAATCCCTGGTCCCTCAGCACACTGTCGTTTCCCCTCGGGCCCATTATCAGATCCCCTCTGCAGGCTCTCAGCAGCTGCAGTTATTGTGGAACACTCCACTTTTACAGCCCGATGATGTCTGTGACAACACCAGCTTTTATGAGTGAGTACATGTTGTTTTGTGGTCGTTTGGGTTTGTAGTTTCCTTTTTTGGTTTTGACTGAGAGGCTTCCTCCTAATTTATTTTCTAAAACTCAAATGTATTTAAACACCTGACACATAAGCTTGCTGCAATCACCTAAAAAAAAAGAAGAAATATCACGCTTGTCAGTGGCTACTATTGCATTCAGAAAAGAGTGCATAATATAAGAAACAGCCTTAAAGAAAAAAAAGGTTGAGGTTATTTTCAAACATTATATCATTATTCATCTTTTCCCAATCGTGTTTCAGCACGGTCGGCCCCTCGCACTATCTGAGGGAAACGTGTTATCTCCCTCTGCCATTCATGTACACATTTATTGGATTCCAAGTCTCTGGGATCAATCTTTTGGCCACCAGAGGAGCATAACTAATGGCAACATTAGAATGGCTTTGTGAGAGGAACTGGCCGGATGCGGGTTAACCAAGCAGGAAATAATCTCGGATTTTATATCCTGCATGAATGGCCATAGAGGATATGTTGGGAATAAATTAATCCCTCCAATTTTTGTTAGCAGTGAGGTTATCTTTTAACAGTTTCAGAGGGGCGAGGGGTTTGTTTGGCTGATTTCTTTTTCTTGGGAGGGGAGGTTATTTTCTCCCCATACGCACACATGAGGAATTTCTTCGCAGATAATTACCGTCTTCTTAATGCTTAGCCAGGGTCAGAATATCCATGTTTTTTCTGACCGCAGGTCTAGACTGGCTTCCCCTGGAAAGCCCTTTTTCCCTTCCTTTTAAAGACCCACTTCTATTTTCCTGTTGTGACCAAACAAGGATTTTTAAAAATGGGGTGACATCGCCACACAAGCTGTCTGCCGAATCCCCCTTAATTAAAGTGACGTTTAAAGCCTTCCTCAGACACTAATAAACCCTCTCCCCATTAAGATCCTCCTAATTACTGTGTGCAAAGGAAAGGGGGACACACAGACAGACAGTGTGGAGGTAAGCCTGCTGGCATTTGGCCCCATAAGCTGAGCGCCACACAAAAGAAAATGTCCCCTGGGTTACCCATCCTACCAGAGAGATTCCTTTTTTTTTTCAACCTCTCTCCCCCTCTGCTGCTTGTTTTCTTCTTTATGAATGAAAGTATATGACATGTGGGTCTGAGAGTGTCCATTCATGGGGATGGTGGAATGTGTGAATAAGGGCTTTGAATGAGGCATGAATCACAGCCACCTGATTAGTCATTAAGCAGTCTTTTGACATTACCATTGTTTGAGTGTGCATGGTGGAAGTAAGAGTGCTGTCATTTATGAACTCCCTTCTAGTCAAGTGAGGCTGATTAGAAAATATACATAATCGGTGTAAACTGAGTTATGCAGCATTAATTTAGAACACTCTTTCAACCATTTTCCTGGTAGAACTTTGCCTCAGCAGATCAATTACAAATATTTTGGAGGGTTTAGTTTGTGTCAAGCTTTCTATGTTGGATGTAAGTCCAATATTAGTCCCCCTTGGCTTCATAGAGGCTTAGATCGATGTGGACAAGAGAATCTCATATCGTTACACATCACACTGAGCCACAAGTACAGAGTGTGTGGACATTCGCTACAGCTTCGGTGGCAGAGGCCTGCACAGAAAGGTTAAACGTGTTTGGTTCATGTCCTGGTCTGCAGATTAATGACATTAACGAAGTTTCCATTAGTCGTGCAACTGGGGGAGACATGGGCGTCCATGCGGAAAGCCACATGACCGAGGCAGAGATAAGAGAAAATGAAATACGTCTTCGCAGAGACAGGAGGGGCCAGGAAGTGCCACTCCAAATTAGCCGCAGGCCCAGTTTGTTGTTACTTCATTAACCCAACAGCCCCGGGAAAAATAAAAAGAGGGGTCACAACCTTAAGCAACGGGGAGGCCTGACATGTAGAAAGAGAGGCTCCTGCAAACTTTGGCTGGATGCAACTATTGACACAATAAAGACAAGTGTTTAATAGGGAAAGTAGTCACTTAGAGGAAAGTCCAGACCATCTCACCACACATTTTAATGTTATAGATTTAACTTATGTTTGCTGCTTCATTTTTGATTAATTGTATTGTATTGTATTCACTGTTTTGTACAGAGATAATTTAAGGAAAAATCAGCTGACTTTTCTCTTTCTTTGATATTGTTTCTTTAAAATGTACTGTAGTAAATGATCAACCAAAGGTTAAAACAAATACTTTGTGGGTTTAAAGGTTCACGCAGTCACTGTCACTATTAGCCAGTAACACAGTGTTCTAACAAACCTTCCAAGTATTACACAAGAGAATCAAACTCTGGATTAAGCATTAATAATATAAATGTATCATCAGCTGTTTTACAAATGAGAAAAATTCAGTATGACATGAATATTAGATAAGCATTGTGCTGTGTTTGTTGCTTTCTAACATTTGGTGGTGTGTTTCAAAACCAGAGGCAAGTTGTATAATGCCGTCCTTGTTGTTGTAACGTGAGCCGGCTCGTTATTTGCAGGCAGCGACTTTATTAGAGTCTACGGTTACAGACCCTTGGAAGGAGGGCTATTGTATTCTCACCCCTTCTCTGGCTAACATACCTCTGCTGCTCTCTACCTTTGTGCCCTTTTCATAACAAACAGACCTGGTGGACTTAGCTGTGTGGGTATAAATAATATCACTGAATAAAGAAATCCTTAATCCATGTTTATTCATTACAAATAGTTGATTGTTTATCTATGAAGTAATGTAATTATTCCTGCCTTTTTCTTAAGTTTTGTGTGTCACACACACACACACACACACACACACACACACACACACACACACACACACACACACACACACACACACACACACACACACACACACCCCTACTCAGTAACATGGATCAGCAGCAGCTGACTTGGCTAGAAGCTGTGTGTCACAGGTAGACAGAGGCAGGGTCCAGCGAGTGTCTACTGAGGCTGCAGACACATCTGCCTGCTTGATTTCACCTGGTAACTGAGCATGTAGTATTTACTCCTCGGCTGAAATGCAATCAGGGGCTGGTAGCTGGCAAGAAAGCAATGAGCCTGCGATTAGGTGCTGTACCCCCCCCCCCCTCTTTCGTAAGAAGTCAGGAAGAGTTTTGGGTGAAGAAGTGGCATGGTAAAAATGCATTGTAATAGTTTGGAAACCCACAAAAACTGCATGAGATTTTATATTAACTAATAATTAATATTACATAAAGAAACAAACTATTAAAAACTTTAAAATCAAGTCTAGTTTACTCTCAAGCGTTATCTTTTTTTATTCTTGTCAAATGTTTTTATCTGTTTTCCAATAATTATTTTGAATTTGAGCACCTGAAGTCTAACAGAGTTTCTTGGCATATTTCACTTTATTTTAAACTATATTTCTTCCACATGTAATACTAAAGCAGTGGTCATGATACAATTTAATTATAAAGATTAAAATAAATATTAAACTACTTCGTTTGAGTTAATTGAATGTAGATTAAATACATGATTATGAATTTTTTTACCTGCTGATGGCCTTGTGAATTCCCGATGACTAAAGTTAAACTGACACCGCTCAGGATCCTATGGTAGAGTGCTCAGCATGTGCGCGTATAAACATTTACATCCTTGAGACAAGAGTCACCTCTCTAATCTGGCTGAAGAAGTGTGTGGAGAGGCCTTTTATCCCACCCCGCTTTAACTGGTTGCTCACCTAAGAGCCGTTTACCTCCACTAATGGGGAGTGAGTCTTTCACCGGGCCTGTTTGCCTCTCAGCCTCTGAAAGAAACTTAGCCAGAGGAGACTCTAAGAAAACCAGTTAATCTGGAGCATTTTGTCTGTGTCTACGCAGGGAGTGGACCGAGCTCCTTGGTGCCTTCTCAAGAGGCTTCTCCTCACAGCAACTAAAGAAGTGTTAGATCAGCACTTTTTTTTTGTCGCTCTGATGAAGACACAGAGGTTAAACAAATAAATGGTTGGCCTTTTTTTGTTCATTGACATTGAAGACTCTTAGAAAATGCTTCTAATAGTAAAACATTCACCATTTACTGTGTATTCTCAGTTCAGTTTTCAGATTCCTGAAAAGTCAAATATTGAAGTAACAGTTTTTCAAACAAGATAAAAGTTTGCAGCCATGCTAGCAGGGGCCTTGCAAGGCTAACCATATTCATCGATTGAGTTAAGCCTGTTAGCATGCTAAGACTTGCTAATTAGCACTTGAAACAAAGTACAGCTAATGTTGATGGAAATGTCACTAAATAAGTTTTGTAGTACAGTGATAAATCTGATGATGGCGCTGCATGAGTCCTTACGGGATTAACTAAGAGTTTGTCCAGTTGGGAACATACATTTGTTACAAAATAGTTGTCAAAATACATTTTTTATTGAAAGCTAAAAAATGTCAACCTTCTGGTGGCACTAGAGAAAAAGCAAGCAGGTAGTAGGAGTCAATGGCATCAACATGACTTATAAATACATTTAAAACAAGAACACACACAACACATGTGCCTTATTAAACAAACAAGGAACAAAACATTTCTCCTCAGTGCTGTTGAATTCTAACTCTAGCCTATAGCAGTAGCAAGATATTGATTTTAGAGAATTAGGTAACTGTGGTTCAGGTAATAAAGCCTCACTCTCCCCTAAAAGGAACCCGAGGTAACAGTCCCATCAGAAGCCCTACTACAATCACAACCAGTCACTGTTAACTTACCTTTGTTAGTGACAGTGGAGGCTTTTAACCCCCAGACACTCAGTCTTTACTCACCGTTTATGGAGCAATCCTACTGTGTCAGGAGTGCTAGAACAAGGTCATCAGTGGCTGCAGCCAGGCTGACCTGTCGTTAAAGATGGGACAAATAAACACTGGAGGAACTCTGGAAAATGGGGCTAATCAGCTAGGCAGGTGGCCAGCAGGTTAGGAAGAGCAGGAGGGGGGGGAACAGTGTGTAGGGGGGGTCGGACGTCCGATGAGAGTATGGGAAAAGCATTGAATTTCAGCTTTGCAACAAGATGACTCAGTAGGCAGAATCAGAAATGCACAACACATTGCACACCCTAATACACACACACACACACACACACACACACACACACACACACACACACACACACACACACAAACTTGTGTTTCAGTGGGCACGACAGATGCCGTATGGACTCTTGTATTCTCAGTAGTAAAGGAGGCCCTGAGGGTCTCTGCTGTCTGACAGTACACCAGGGATCAGCTGTGACACAGTGACACCGATCGCCTCATGTCACACACAATGCTGGCCTAACAACACGGTGCATGTGTGTGTGTGTGTTGTGGGATTCCCCGTGTCAAATATACTTCGGCAGATTTATTCATGTCAGTAGTATGACATTTAATTGTCTGCCTTTTTGCACCTTCAGAGTGCAATGTGCCTGCCACAATAACATCAATATTTTTAATTGCTTCAAAATAAGCATTTTGAGCAATTAAAAACGTTAAGCTACATATTTTCTCTTTGTATAATTTGCACGCTTTAAAATTGCCTTGTGTGTATGAATGGAGGGAAAGCTGTGCTGTTGGTTGTACTGCTCATGTTTGGCCAGTTGAGGCCATACTTTCCTCAGGGTAAGCAGAGTCTGACTCCAGCCTCAATGCAATATACAGTCTCTCTGGCCCCCTTCCTCCCTCACAGCTGTATATGGGTCATTCAGCTAGAAGCATTTTCACATTTATATGGCATTCCATACAATTTGGGCAGTGGTGGAAAGTAGAAAAATATGTGCAGTTTACTCAGATTTACTTGAAATTCTGTAGGAACCTTTGCGCTTCAGTGCAGGTGGAGTTTTCTCAGCATATCATTCCTTTTATTCCATTTCATTGTTCCTCTTTGTTTATAGTTATTATTTTGTAGATTCTTGTTGTTTGATGTTTGACGCTAAGAACAGAAAATAAGATTTTGTGCACTTTACAATGCTTCCTGTGGGGAAATGCATAATAATGTTCAAATCCAAGGGGCCTTTCTGTAGAATCTGTATTTTTACTAAAGTTACAATTATTGTAATGTTGATTTAACTTAGGTTCAGGATTCATGAGAGTTAAATTATGTATTTCCTTTCATAAATAAACAAGTTATTCCAACAAATAAAAGTTGTGAGTAATAATATATAATATTAAAATCTTTACAAAAAAACACACGCATTTCAAACAGAAATGTAGTTATGATCTGTTGTTTGTGAACACTTTAATCGTCAAGTAATTATTTAACGACTGTGGCTATTTAAGTTGACTAAAGAATGTTTGATATTGCCTTTTCGAATTTCTCAAAACATGTTAGGTTAGAAAGTATAAATCAAGCATGGCATTTACACACGACATGCATAAACTACCTATGTATTGGATTATGATACTGGGCTTTCTGCCCCTCCCCCAGTAACGGTGGTCCATGTGCCATGCTGGTCAGACTCTTTCCAGGTGCAGACCTTCTCCCCTGAAAACCACCATGAGCCTGTCAAAGAAGTAAATCCAGGGAGATGTGTGGCCTGTGAAAGGGATATGCTCACCCTGCTAGTGGGCGCAGAGTCGCTCCTTTGTTTCCTGGCATGTCTCACATACTTCCAGAGCCCAGATAAGCCCCAGCACCATGAAACACTGCTTTATGTTTGGCCCCGGCAACGTACCAGAGAGGGCAGAGTGGACTCAGAGGAGAGACCAGTCAATGAGCAGGTAATATGTCCTCAGTGTTGCACCTTATTAAAGGGCCAGAGTCCCACTTGTATAGTCCTAAAGTATTTAAGTATCTGCTGAGAAATATACCAATTACAAAATCCTCCAGTTTAAATATTCTTCCCTCCATTTCCCTCACTGTCACTAATTTTTCTGCTATTTCCTCCCTTCTCTGTGGAGACGGGGGTAAGCCGGGATGGGGAGAGGCAAGGGGGGTTGGAGGGTAGAGCGGTGGGGGCTTGGCTGTTTCCTGAAATCGGATTAGCAGCTACTCTACACTTAGATTGCAGGGACTGCGGCTTTAGTTTAGCCCAGCTCAAGACCACCCAACAGGTAAACAGGTACATTACTGTGCAGCAAAAAGGAAAGTGAATGGTGAGGGGATAGAGGATAAAAATACTCATGAGAGATGGATACAGAGGGAGTGAAATAAATACGCGACTAGCTGGCAGTCTAGTGAAAGTTGATTCCCCAGTGTGGTTAATCTGATATTAATTCCAAAAACTGCTGCTGATGAAGTGTTGGAAATGTACTAATTTCAAAGAAACAAACAAAAAAGAAAACTTACTTTTGAAATGTATTCTAAACTACCAATTTGTGAACATTGTGAGTTGGTTTTGAACCAACTCTGTGGACCTTTACAAAAGACCTACATATCTCACCCCCAGCCCTCCCCGCTCAGCAATATATCTAAACCTCACACTGTCATGCTGCTGCCACCGCAGCACAGAAAACCTCCTGAAAATTAGTTTTTGGCAACTGGCTCGCAAACACACTCTCCTGTCTGCTGCAAGCCACCAAGGCTTTGTTAGGCAGGCCTGCTCTGAGCCCAGAGCCTTCAAGGCCCCCATTATGCAGCAGGACTCAGCGGGGCAGAAAGAGCAGGAGTGTTTTCGCCAGTCATGTGGGCACACAGGCATTATACACTCTTCAGTGGCACTGTAGATAGTTTGTGGGTCTTACAAACAGAGGGGAGGCCTGCAAAGACTGCAAGAAGTTTTGATAATTGGGAGTTATATAAGTTCCCAAATCCTCACAGGAGGATTTCAAGTTTTTTTCACCTCCCTTTCCCCTATTGTGTGTTTTGAAAAGCTGTGTGTGAAGGCCCCACTGCAAAGGTGACAAATCCTTTGACATAAATCATTGTGTAAAGGTTAAAGGAATACAGTCAAGTGCTCAGGAAGAAGAGCCTCTAATTGCCTGCTTTGCTCCAGCTTTGCCGAGCAGTGTTTTACAAATTAAACAACAGCTCCTGTGCACTGCAGAGCATTGCGTTGTGTGCACGCACCTCACGCACGTGTGTTTGTGCGCCTTTGTTTACACGTGTCTTTGTGTGTGTCCACTTATCTCTTATTGTAAAAATAAGCTTGTTCAGAGCCTGTCTGAAGATCCAAAGATGCACAAATCAGCTGCAGCAGGGCAGGAGGAGCAGGAGTTTTTACTAATCAGTGATGGACAAACTCGGGGCTCCCTGCATCTCAAACATCACTGCTTCTGTCAGGAGCGCAGAGCAGGCGGGCTGAGCAGCTCTGATCAGCAGTGTTGTTTTATTTCCCCCCCCCACTGGATCACACTGGGGAACATGTGTGTGTGTTTGAGATGCAGGGATGCATGGTGCTAACCCTCCCCTGAGTAGTAATGCATGAACCGTTAGCAAAACATTGTTGCCGCTGCTGTTGCCTTCTATGTTAATAAGACGTGGATTGGGGTGGGGATGCACAGATGTAATTCAAGGTTGACATCACAGGATTCCTAATGCACCTATAGTGCCAGATATCATGCATTTGGCAGACCTTAGGCAAAGTTTCAAAGTCAAAACAGAAGACACCCCTGCAGTGTGATTTTTACATTGGCAGCTTGGATAAATGATGGCAAATGTATATTAGTTTAGATTCTCTTCTTTTAAATCAAATTGTTTTTCGTAAATATACATTTCATTATTTTTGATACAGAAAGCCCTTGCTGCTCATTACAAGCCCCCTGTATTTATAATGGCTCTGCCTTTATGCAGCATTTCAAGCTGTCAAGCCGCTCGCCTCCATGTCACTCACTTATATGTTGTAGGGAGAAGAGTTCAGGATGTGTAAATGTATTTATGAATGCATGATTTTGTGAAAGTGTGTACTTGGCTCTCTCCTCTTGCTGTCTAATAACTGGTAACCCCAGCTGTGAGTGTGTGTGTGTGTGTGTGTGTGTGTGTGTGTGTGTGTGTGTGTGTGTGTGTGTGTGTGTGTGTGTGTGTGTGTGTGTGTGTGTGTGTGTGTGTGTGGCGTGCGCGTGCGTGTGTGTGTGTGTGTGTATATTTGTCTGCCTGTGTAAAGCTGAAGCTCGCCAGAGCACTGAGGCGAAACTTGGCCCCAGTCAGGCCAGTGCGCAGAGGGCAGAGACCAAAAAGCCTCCAGCCGTGCTTTCTCCCTCTCTCTCTCGCTCTCTCTCTCTCTCTTTCAATCTCTCCCTCTTCCTCTGGGATTTGGAAATAGGTAGCCCGGAAGATGTAACATGTATTTATTTTGTACATAACACTCTGGTTTCTTTTTTATTGCGCTTTTGCAAATGCTCATGCAGTACATTTTACTTATTTTTCAGTGGCTGGTAAAAATAAAATCATCAGCTTTTTGGAGGATTTTATACTTTATAAGATTTGAAAAATGGATCCTTTAGGTATAACATACAGATATCAGCAGAACAGTGTAATTTGTTGGTGCTTTTGGCAAAAAGAAAACTGTTGTTGTGCCTTACACAGACGGTTATGGTTCGTTTAGGTTTATGTACATTAGGGTGCATCAAAAAAATCATTTTTAACCTGCTGATCTGTTAAGGGGATAAAAATGTTCCAATTCATGTTGTAATAACGTATGCAAAATATTTTTACAATATGAGGTGATTTAGAGGTGCAACGGCCATCATCAGGGAGAACCGGGGACCGGCGAATTAAGTCCTCAAATAAATGCGAACTGAACTGTCTTTGTTCGCTGGATAGGCGAACCAATGACCGATCTTTCCTAGGCAGAACACATTTTTTGAGAGCGCGCCTCTCAAAACGTTCAGTACACCCGACTTACAATGCAAACCGCTCCTCGTCGAAAAGGTCAATGTAGGCAATTGTGTCACCCAGTGTCGTTTACTCACTCTTCGTCAGCCGCCGACCACTTTTATGAAAACCAAACGCCGATACCTTTACCAGCTGTTTTGGTACTACACACCACACACGACACCCACACACACACACACACACACACACACACGACACACCAGTATGAACGGTGGAGCGGGGAAGAAGGGCTGAAAGGACTTTTCTGAGTGGTAAATGAGCTGGTGACAGAAGGTGAGCGGTGAAATTATGTCGGTGGTTGTGAACTAAACCAACCACGGTACCTCATGGGATGCCCGCCACGTAGTTTTACGTTCACGTTTTGCTAAATTAGAGTTTTATAGTGTTGCGAATTCCACAACGTCAAAACAAGGTCTACGCAGATACTGTTCTTACTAACACCGTTGCTCAAACCTCCTTTAAAGTAAGTCTAAATGCGTCCAGTCGTGGCGTGCGTTACGAGTTTTAAACGGTAAAACGTTTTCTAGCGCGTCCGCGCCCGCTCACGAAAATCTTGGGGGTACAATACCTTATTTGTATTGTACCCTTAAGAGAGTTTTATGTGTTTATCAATAAGCTCTTTCTCAAAAAACTTTCCGGATCTACGGACATAATAAATACTCTTCTTTGCAACTGTCAAACATAACTTAGTAGTGACGTTTTTCCAACTTTTACATCAGGATCAAGTTAGTAGGTTGTTCACAGTTCCCCCGTCCCTCCAATCGCGAGTGACACCAGTCGAACGCGAACGTTCGCCGCTTCTAACCCGACAAGTGTCGCCAGTACGAGTTAGACGACTTCGTGTAGAACGTCTACTAGACAGTTGAGAGAACCGACGAACGGTAGTTCAGACTACACTCAAACTGAGGTGCGAGCCTCTGTCAGTACAGTGCTGCACTAACGTGCGTGTAAGTGTGTGGACGGACCTTATACGTGACCATGGGTTAGGAGAATGTCACTCACTCTCTTACGAACCTAGCTGCGCTACGTCGACACGTGGAAGGTTTCGAGTCGTCAGACCAACCGCTCCAGCCGGTTGGACCACCAGTCGCTCTCCTTACCTTCTGAGAACCGAACGGCTTTTTGGTCACGGTTTTCGCGACGCGGCACCCCGAGGCGTAGCCTCCTTTCTCAGAGACCGAACACGAGGTTCTACGTTAGGCGTTCCACGTCGTGCGTACGTCGACGTTGGCCGAACAGAACGACTTCTCAACGGCCCCGTCGAGGAGTGCAGTCCAGGCTGGTCTCCACGGAGGAGCGTCACGGGGTAGACCGGCCTCCAACGTGTCCACGGCACGGCAGTTGTCTTGAACATTCACATTTGTCCAACACCTCTCTTATATAACTCTGCCAGTAGGACGGTACGCCGTCAGATGCCAGCAACACACGCTGTCCGAGTCTGTGGTACAACGCATTCTACGACGCATACTTCGAACGCGTTTCGCGGGGCTGCTAGAAGCGTGGCCACGACGGGCACGACCGACTACCACGGGGGACCCCTTCGTTCCGCTATAAGCGACGCGTACGTTCTCGGTCGACACTCTCACATCTCCTCGAACCGGTAGGTCGACAACGGAACGACGTCTCCGAGGGCCCGGCGGCACCCTTCAATGTGACCATCCAGACACGACGTAGTCAGACGTGGGGTCCTATCTGTCTCCGTGTCGAACGTGTTTGAGCATACCATCAGCGGAGCGAAACTCAGAATAGTGAACTCGACGTCGGTCTGTGTCACTCAAGTCGTGCGCATTGAACGGGTCCTTGCTTGGCCAACAAAGCCGGCAACCGGTCATTACAATCGCCCTGTTACCCGGGACCATTAAAACAAACGCCCGTTTGTTCAAAGGTCCAAACAGGACGTCGGCGAATTTGTTCCATTGGAGACCACTCCGCCGAACTACGGAGGTGGAATTCCATTCACTTCTACACCGGACTCCTCGTGGAGTTGGTCTTACACTACGGCCGTGGCGCCCTGGTTTCGTCAACCAGATAGTTCGACTCCTTGGGACCTACCGTTACAGTCCCGACGACACGCTACTGGACACACAAACTGACGTGCACCACAGTTTAACGGTACAACTGTTTGGAACCAGCCGGTGATCGTGGTCAAGGACGTCATCGAACCGTACAGTCCGCCCGCTACTAGAGCGGCGTCGCGGGAAGCCAGAAAAAGGGGAAACATATACGAACCGTGTGTTCGGTCAAACAACTCGACGAGGCGGTAGAGGTTGCTGTGACCAGTTTGCTGCGAGGAGGTTGACCGGCGTGTAACGGCTCGCAGGCCACAGTTGAACGAACAGGGGTCACGTCCCAACGTGTACCCTCTAACCACAGGGTGACGAAGGACGCCACAAGGACATAACTTGTTGGAGCGTCGTGAACCGCCGTCACTAAGCTAGACGACAGCGCCAATCCTAACGACTTTATAAACGTGTTAAACGGCGCGGGCTGAGACACTACGTTCGGCGCGCGGGCACTTCCGTCGGACGACGACGTAGCCACACTTGAAGTTGGCACATCTCGGTCACTTTGCTCTGAAACCGGCCGACGTCTCCTACAAAGCGTCAGCTTTACTTCCGACCACGCCACGGTAAGACAAGATTACCGAACGTTCCCCCACACAAAGAAGTCGGCCCAATCTCCACCGATAAAGTAGACATTGCGATAGGAGTAGGTGAAAGCGCAGATGTTGTAGCGGTAGACCTGAAGTGAAGTAAAGGCCGGACCGAGTGACCATTTTCCACGACCTGAGCGACGTTCGAACGGGTCGAAGTGCGAAGACAGCCGGCGAAATGGAACCCTAACCGTTGAAACCGGAGCTTACGCGGTTTAACACCGGTGAGACGCAGAGGGAAGTACGATCGGGTGCCTTCTCGTTACAGGGAGACCTAACGCGCCTAGAAGAGGGAGACGCAGAAACCTCTGCCGTTGTCCGACCGTTTAACAACTCATAGATCGACGCGAGGTAACCGTAGTGGACAGGCTCGGACATCGGAATTGACTGCCCGGACCGACGACCAACCGTTACGCGGCCGTCGGAGAACAACAAACTGCAGTTGATCCGGAGGTGGTAGAACAACGTGCGTGGGGCTAGCGGAGTGGTTAAACCCTATAAACCCGGAACCCGCAATTTTAACCCCGGCGTGGACGGAAGGTCCTGATGAAAACCGACGGTACTTCGCACTGTTCCGAGGTAAGTATGGCCCCAGCGAACCAGTAGCATCAGACGCGTGTAGTGTCACAATGTCGTCACCGTGGCGGTGTTCTAGACTGCTGGTGAGACCCCGTCAAAGCCCCGGGGTCATTAGTACGGTAGGCGTAACCACTACGGACCGTGCGGTCTGGCTTCTGGTCCGATGCCCGCAGGAGACGCGCACCTCGATGCCCGGCTCCGACCGTCGTAGAATACTCCTCGGCCTATGACCCCGGTCCGATCACCACGATTCTCACGACGGACCTTGTTAATATTGTTCACACCAATTGTGTTTATGTACATAATCAGAAAAACAAAACAGATGTCAGTTTACTACTTATTCCTATCACAATGTTTATATGGAATCATTTATATTTTAAATTTTTTTTATGGAATCGGGTACCGAATAGGTGAACTTGGAAATCGTAGGTAGTCTCCCCTTGAACGGTTTTTATCGTCTAGACGTTCGGGTGATGTACGAGTGAATATTATTCTGTATTTGTACGTGTGTCCGCTTGGAACTCGTGTTATTGATTACAATCGTCCTACTGATCGTTTGTCATCGATCGACGTACATTAATTGTGTTTTAATGTTATTTTTGACTATCTGTAAAAATAAAATGAAGTAATTTATATGGTTTCATGCTGAGTATACCCGTTACTAGGAATTATTTTTCATGGTGGTTGTGTTTTCTTTAATTTCTCATCCTAAATGGAGTTTACAGAAGTCTAGTTCCCACCTCAGAAAAACGGAGTGTATTAACACGAAGTAATCCGATAATCGGTAACAAAGGTAGCTAACAGAGTCCAATCGTACCCGATGGTTTATTTGTAATACAACTTTACAAACTTTACCTTTACACATCGATCCTCACGTAATACGTGTTACACAACCAATTACTGTCATTATAATTTCATCTATTTTTTATTTGTTTTCCATTTGTGTACGATATATACGACCAATTGGGAAAACACGGT